>NC_091301.1:51302909-51321749 GCF_038502225.1 Cherax quadricarinatus
GTGGTTGCTGTCTACCAACCTACTACCACAGGACGGTAGTACCTCCCTGGGTGGTTGCTGTCTACCAACCTACTACCACAGGACGGTAGTACCTCCCTGGGTGGTTGCTGTCTACCAACCTACTACCACAGGACGGTAGTACCTCCCTGGGTGGTTGCTGTCTACCAACCTACTACCACAGGACGGTAGTACCTCCCTGGGTGGTTGCTGTCTACCAACCTACTACCACAGGACGGTAGTACCTCCCTGGGTGGTTGCTGTCTACCAACCTACTACCACAGGACGGTAGTACCTCCCTGGGTGGTTGCTGTCTACCAACCTACTACCACAGGACGGTAGTACCTCCCTGGGTGGTTGCTGTCTACCAACCTACTACCACAGGACGGTAGTACCTCCCTGGGTGGTTGCTGTCTACCAACCTACTACCACAGGACGGTAGTACCTCCCTGGGTGGTTGCTGTCTACCAACCTACTACCACAGGACGGTAGTACCTCCCTGGGTGGTTGCTGTCTACCAACCTACTACCACAGGACGGTAGTACCTCCCTGGGTGGTTGCTGTCTACCAACCTACTACCACAGGACGGTAGTACCTCCCTGGGTGGTTGCTGTCTACCAACCTACTACCACAGGACGGTAGTACCTCCCTGGGTGGTTGCTGTCTACCAACCTACTACCACAGGACGGTAGTACCTCCCTGGGTGGTTACTGTCTACCAACCTACTACCACAGAACGGTAGTACCTCCCTGTGTGGTTTCCGTCTACCAACCCACTACCACAGGACGGTAGTACTGCCTGTGTGGTTACTGTCTACCAACCTACTACTACAGGACGGTAGTACTGCCTGTGTGGTTACTGTCTACCAACCTACTACCACAGGACGGTAGTACTCCCAGGGTGGTTGCTGTCTACCAACCTACTACCACATGACGGTAGTACTTCCCTGTGAGGTTGCTGTCTACCAACCTCCTACCACAGGTCGGTAGTACCTCCCTGTGTGGTTGCTGTCTACCAACCTACTATAACAGAACGATAGTACTCCCTGTGTGGTTACTGTCTACCAACATACTACCACAGGACGGTAGTACTCCCTGTGTGGTTACTGTCTACCAACCTACTACCACAGGACGGTAGTACCTCCCTGGGTGGTTGCTGTCTACCAACCTACTACCACAGGACGGTAGTACCTCCCTGGGTGGTTGCTGTCTACCAACCTACTACCACAGGACGGTAGTACCTCCCTGGGTGGTTGCTGTCTACCAACCTACTACCACAGGACGGTAGTACCTCCCTGGGTGGTTGCTGTCTACCAACCTACTACCACAGGACGGTAGTACCTCCCTGGGTGGTTGCTGTCTACCAACCTACTACCACAGGACGGTAGTACCTCCCTGGGTGGTTGCTGTCTACCAACCTACTACCACAGGACGGTAGTACCTCCCTGGGTGGTTGCTGTCTACCAACCTACTACCACAGGACGGTAGTACCTCCCTGGGTGGTTGCTGTCTACCAACCTACTACCACAGGACGGTAGTACCTCCCTGGGTGGTTGCTGTCTACCAACCTACTACCACAGGACGGTAGTACCTCCCTGGGTGGTTGCTGTCTACCAACCTACTACCACAGGACGGTAGTACCTCCCTGGGTGGTTGCTGTCTACCAACCTACTACCACAGGACGGTAGTACCTCCCTGGGTGGTTGCTGTCTACCAACCTACTACCACAGGACGGTAGTACCTCCCTGGGTGGTTGCTGTCTACCAACCTACTACCACAGGACGGTAGTACCTCCCTGGGTGGTTGCTGTCTACCAACCTACTACCACAGGACGGTAGTACCTCCCTGGGTGGTTGCTGTCTACCAACCTACTACCACAGGACGGTAGTACCTCCCTGGGTGGTTGCTGTCTACCAACCTACTACCACAGGACGGTAGTACCTCCCTGGGTGGTTGCTGTCTACCAACCTACTACCACAGGACGGTAGTACCTCCCTGGGTGGTTGCTGTCTACCAACCTACTACCACAGGACGGTAGTACCTCCCTGGGTGGTTGCTGTCTACCAACCTACTACCACAGGACGGTAGTACCTCCCTGGGTGGTTGCTGTCTACCAACCTACTACCACAGGACGGTAGTACCTCCCTGGGTGGTTGCTGTCTACCAACCTACTACCACAGGACGGTAGTACCTCCCTGGGTGGTTGCTGTCTACCAACCTACTACCACAGGACGGTAGTACCTCCCTGGGTGGTTGCTGTCTACCAACCTACTACCACAGGACGGTAGTACCTCCCTGGGTGGTTGCTGTCTACCAACCTACTACCACAGGACGGTAGTACCTCCCTGGGTGGTTGCTGTCTACCAACCTACTACCACAGGACGGTAGTACCTCCCTGGGTGGTTGCTGTCTACCAACCTACTACCACAGGACGGTAGTACCTCCCTGGGTGGTTGCTGTCTACCAACCTACTACCACAGGACGGTAGTACCTCCCTGGGTGGTTGCTGTCTACCAACCTACTACCACAGGACGGTAGTACCTCCCTGGGTGGTTGCTGTCTACCAACCTACTACCACAGGACGGTAGTACCTCCCTGGGTGGTTGCTGTCTACCAACCTACTACCACAGGACGGTAGTACCTCCCTGGGTGGTTGCTGTCTACCAACCTACTACCACAGGACGGTAGTACCTCCCTGGGTGGTTGCTGTCTACCAACCTACTACCACAGGACGGTAGTACCTCCCTGGGTGGTTGCTGTCTACCAACCTACTACCACAGGACGGTAGTACCTCCCTGGGTGGTTGCTGTCTACCAACCTACTACCACAGGACGGTAGTACCTCCCTGGGTGGTTGCTGTCTACCAACCTACTACCACAGGACGGTAGTACCTCCCTGGGTGGTTGCTGTCTACCAACCTACTACCACAGGACGGTAGTACCTCCCTGGGTGGTTGCTGTCTACCAACCTACTACCACAGGACGGTAGTACCTCCCTGGGTGGTTGCTGTCTACCAACCTACTACCACAGGACGGTAGTACCTCCCTGGGTGGTTGCTGTCTACCAACCTACTACCACAGGACGGTAGTACCTCCCTGGGTGGTTGCTGTCTACCAACCTACTACCACAGGACGGTAGTACCTCCCTGGGTGGTTGCTGTCTACCAACCTACTACCACAGGACGGTAGTACCTCCCTGGGTGGTTGCTGTCTACCAACCTACTACCACAGGACGGTAGTACCTCCCTGGGTGGTTGCTGTCTACCAACCTACTACCACAGGACGGTAGTACCTCCCTGGGTGGTTGCTGTCTACCAACCTACTACCACAGGACGGTAGTACCTCCCTGGGTGGTTGCTGTCTACCAACCTACTACCACAGGACGGTAGTACCTCCCTGGGTGGTTGCTGTCTACCAACCTACTACCACAGGACGGTAGTACCTCCCTGGGTGGTTGCTGTCTACCAACCTACTACCACAGGACGGTAGTACCTCCCTGGGTGGTTGCTGTCTACCAACCTACTACCACAGGACGGTAGTACCTCCCTGGGTGGTTGCTGTCTACCAACCTACTACCACAGGACGGTAGTACCTCCCTGGGTGGTTGCTGTCTACCAACCTACTACCACAGGACGGTAGTACCTCCCTGGGTGGTTGCTGTCTACCAACCTACTACCACAGGACGGTAGTACCTCCCTGGGTGGTTGCTGTCTACCAACCTACTACCACAGGACGGTAGTACCTCCCTGGGTGGTTGCTGTCTACCAACCTACTACCACAGGACGGTAGTACCTCCCTGGGTGGTTGCTGTCTACCAACCTACTACCACAGGACGGTAGTACCTCCCTGGGTGGTTGCTGTCTACCAACCTACTACCACAGGACGGTAGTACCTCCCTGGGTGGTTGCTGTCTACCAACCTACTACCACAGGACGGTAGTACCTCCCTGGGTGGTTGCTGTCTACCAACCTACTACCACAGGACGGTAGTACCTCCCTGGGTGGTTGCTGTCTACCAACCTACTACCACAGGACGGTAGTACCTCCCTGGGTGGTTGCTGTCTACCAACCTACTACCACAGGACGGTAGTACCTCCCTGGGTGGTTGCTGTCTACCAACCTACTACCACAGGACGGTAGTACCTCCCTGGGTGGTTGCTGTCTACCAACCTACTACCACAGGACGGTAGTACCTCCCTGGGTGGTTGCTGTCTACCAACCTACTACCACAGGACGGTAGTACCTCCCTGGGTGGTTGCTGTCTACCAACCTACTACCACAGGACGGTAGTACCTCCCTGGGTGGTTGCTGTCTACCAACCTACTACCACAGGACGGTAGTACCTCCCTGGGTGGTTGCTGTCTACCAACCTACTACCACAGGACGGTAGTACCTCCCTGGGTGGTTGCTGTCTACCAACCTACTACCACAGGACGGTAGTACCTCCCTGGGTGGTTGCTGTCTACCAACCTACTACCACAGGACGGTAGTACCTCCCTGGGTGGTTGCTGTCTACCAACCTACTACCACAGGACGGTAGTACCTCCCTGGGTGGTTGCTGTCTACCAACCTACTACCACAGGACGGTAGTACCTCCCTGGGTGGTTGCTGTCTACCAACCTACTACCACAGGACGGTAGTACCTCCCTGGGTGGTTGCTGTCTACCAACCTACTACCACAGGACGGTAGTACCTCCCTGGGTGGTTGCTGTCTACCAACCTACTACCACAGGACGGTAGTACCTCCCTGGGTGGTTGCTGTCTACCAACCTACTACCACAGGACGGTAGTACCTCCCTGGGTGGTTGCTGTCTACCAACCTACTACCACAGGACGGTAGTACCTCCCTGGGTGGTTGCTGTCTACCAACCTACTACCACAGGACGGTAGTACCTCCCTGGGTGGTTGCTGTCTACCAACCTACTACCACAGGACGGTAGTACCTCCCTGGGTGGTTGCTGTCTACCAACCTACTACCACAGGACGGTAGTACCTCCCTGGGTGGTTGCTGTCTACCAACCTACTACCACAGGACGGTAGTACCTCCCTGGGTGGTTGCTGTCTACCAACCTACTACCACAGGACGGTAGTACCTCCCTGGGTGGTTGCTGTCTACCAACCTACTACCACAGGACGGTAGTACCTCCCTGGGTGGTTGCTGTCTACCAACCTACTACCACAGGACGGTAGTACCTCCCTGGGTGGTTGCTGTCTACCAACCTACTACCACAGGACGGTAGTACCTCCCTGGGTGGTTGCTGTCTACCAACCTACTACCACAGGACGGTAGTACCTCCCTGGGTGGTTGCTGTCTACCAACCTACTACCACAGGACGGTAGTACCTCCCTGGGTGGTTGCTGTCTACCAACCTACTACCACAGGACGGTAGTACCTCCCTGGGTGGTTGCTGTCTACCAACCTACTACCACAGGACGGTAGTACCTCCCTGGGTGGTTGCTGTCTACCAACCTACTACCACAGGACGGTAGTACCTCCCTGGGTGGTTGCTGTCTACCAACCTACTACCACAGGACGGTAGTACCTCCCTGGGTGGTTGCTGTCTACCAACCTACTACCACAGGACGGTAGTACCTCCCTGGGTGGTTGCTGTCTACCAACCTACTACCACAGGACGGTAGTACCTCCCTGGGTGGTTGCTGTCTACCAACCTACTACCACAGGACGGTAGTACCTCCCTGGGTGGTTGCTGTCTACCAACCTACTACCACAGGACGGTAGTACCTCCCTGGGTGGTTGCTGTCTACCAACCTACTACCACAGGACGGTAGTACCTCCCTGGGTGGTTGCTGTCTACCAACCTACTACCACAGGACGGTAGTACCTCCCTGGGTGGTTGCTGTCTACCAACCTACTACCACAGGACGGTAGTACCTCCCTGGGTGGTTGCTGTCTACCAACCTACTACCACAGGACGGTAGTACCTCCCTGGGTGGTTGCTGTCTACCAACCTACTACCACAGGACGGTAGTACCTCCCTGGGTGGTTGCTGTCTACCAACCTACTACCACAGGACGGTAGTACCTCCCTGGGTGGTTGCTGTCTACCAACCTACTACCACAGGACGGTAGTACCTCCCTGGGTGGTTGCTGTCTACCAACCTACTACCACAGGACGGTAGTACCTCCCTGGGTGGTTGCTGTCTACCAACCTACTACCACAGGACGGTAGTACCTCCCTGGGTGGTTGCTGTCTACCAACCTACTACCACAGGACGGTAGTACCTCCCTGGGTGGTTGCTGTCTACCAACCTACTACCACAGGACGGTAGTACCTCCCTGGGTGGTTGCTGTCTACCAACCTACTACCACAGGACGGTAGTACCTCCCTGGGTGGTTGCTGTCTACCAACCTACTACCACAGGACGGTAGTACCTCCCTGGGTGGTTGCTGTCTACCAACCTACTACCACAGGACGGTAGTACCTCCCTGGGTGGTTGCTGTCTACCAACCTACTACCACAGGACGGTAGTACCTCCCTGGGTGGTTGCTGTCTACCAACCTACTACCACAGGACGGTAGTACCTCCCTGGGTGGTTGCTGTCTACCAACCTACTCCCACAGGACGGTAGTACCTCCCTGGGTGGTTGCTGTCTACCAACCTACTACCACAGGACGGTAGTACCTCCCTGGGTGGTTGCTGTCTACCAACCTACTACCACAGGACGGTAGTACCTCCCTGGGTGGTTGCTGTCTACCAACCTACTACCACAGGACGGTAGTACCTCCCTGGGTGGTTGCTGTCTACCAACCTACTACCACAGGACGGTAGTACCTCCCTGGGTGGTTGCTGTCTACCAACCTACTACCACAGGACGGTAGTACCTCCCTGGGTGGTTGCTGTCTACCAACCTACTACCACAGGACGGTAGTACCTCCCTGGGTGGTTGCTGTCTACCAACCTACTACCACAGGACGGTAGTACCTCCCTGGGTGGTTGCTGTCTACCAACCTACTACCACAGGACGGTAGTACCTCCCTGGGTGGTTGCTGTCTACCAACCTACTACCACAGGACGGTAGTACCTCCCTGGGTGGTTGCTGTCTACCAACCTACTACCACAGGACGGTAGTACCTCCCTGGGTGGTTGCTGTCTACCAACCTACTACCACAGGACGGTAGTACCTCCCTGGGTGGTTGCTGTCTACCAACCTACTACCACAGGACGGTAGTACCTCCCTGGGTGGTTGCTGTCTACCAACCTACTACCACAGGACGGTAGTACCTCCCTGGGTGGTTGCTGTCTACCAACCTACTACCACAGGACGGTAGTACCTCCCTGGGTGGTTGCTGTCTACCAACCTACTACCACAGGACGGTAGTACCTCCCTGGGTGGTTGCTGTCTACCAACCTACTACCACAGGACGGTAGTACCTCCCTGGGTGGTTGCTGTCTACCAACCTACTACCACAGGACGGTAGTACCTCCCTGGGTGGTTGCTGTCTACCAACCTACTACCACAGGACGGTAGTACCTCCCTGGGTGGTTGCTGTCTACCAACCTACTACCACAGGACGGTAGTACCTCCCTGGGTGGTTGCTGTCTACCAACCTACTACCACAGGACGGTAGTACCTCCCTGGGTGGTTGCTGTCTACCAACCTACTACCACAGGACGGTAGTACCTCCCTGGGTGGTTGCTGTCTACCAACCTACTACCACAGGACGGTAGTACCTCCCTGGGTGGTTGCTGTCTACCAACCTACTACCACAGGACGGTAGTACCTCCCTGGGTGGTTGCTGTCTACCAACCTACTACCACAGGACGGTAGTACCTCCCTGGGTGGTTGCTGTCTACCAACCTACTACCACAGGACGGTAGTACCTCCCTGGGTGGTTGCTGTCTACCAACCTACTACCACAGGACGGTAGTACCTCCCTGGGTGGTTGCTGTCTACCAACCTACTACCACAGGACGGTAGTACCTCCCTGGGTGGTTGCTGTCTACCAACCTACTACCACAGGACGGTAGTACCTCCCTGGGTGGTTGCTGTCTACCAACCTACTACCACAGGACGGTAGTACCTCCCTGGGTGGTTGCTGTCTACCAACCTACTACCACAGGACGGTAGTACCTCCCTGGGTGGTTGCTGTCTACCAACCTACTACCACAGGACGGTAGTACCTCCCTGGGTGGTTGCTGTCTACCAACCTACTACCACAGGACGGTAGTACCTCCCTGGGTGGTTGCTGTCTACCAACCTACTACCACAGGACGGTAGTACCTCCCTGGGTGGTTGCTGTCTACCAACCTACTACCACAGGACGGTAGTACCTCCCTGGGTGGTTGCTGTCTACCAACCTACTACCACAGGACGGTAGTACCTCCCTGGGTGGTTGCTGTCTACCAACCTACTACCACAGGACGGTAGTACCTCCCTGGGTGGTTGCTGTCTACCAACCTACTACCACAGGACGGTAGTACCTCCCTGGGTGGTTGCTGTCTACCAACCTACTACCACAGGACGGTAGTACCTCCCTGGGTGGTTGCTGTCTACCAACCTACTACCACAGGACGGTAGTACCTCCCTGGGTGGTTGCTGTCTACCAACCTACTACCACAGGACGGTAGTACCTCCCTGGGTGGTTGCTGTCTACCAACCTACTACCACAGGACGGTAGTACCTCCCTGGGTGGTTGCTGTCTACAGGACGGTAGTACCTCCCTGGGTGGTTGCTGTCTACCAACCTACTACCACAGGACGGTAGTACCTCCCTCCCTGGGTGGTTGCTGTCTACCAACCTACTACCACAGGACGGTAGTACCTCCCTGGGTGGTTGCTGTCTACCAACCTACTACCACAGGACGGTAGTACCTCCCTGGGTGGTTGCTGTCTACCAACCTACTACCACAGGACGGTAGTACCTCCCTGGGTGGTTGCTGTCTACCAACCTACTACCACAGGACGGTAGTACCTCCCTGGGTGGTTGCTGTCTACCAACCTACTACCACAGGACGGTAGTACCTCCCTGGGTGGTTGCTGTCTACCAACCTACTACCACAGGACGGTAGTACCTCCCTGGGTGGTTGCTGTCTACCAACCTACTACCACAGGACGGTAGTACCTCCCTGGGTGGTTGCTGTCTACCAACCTACTACCACAGGACGGTAGTACCTCCCTGGGTGGTTGCTGTCTACCAACCTACTACCACAGGACGGTAGTACCTCCCTGGGTGGTTGCTGTCTACCAACCTACTACCACAGGACGGTAGTACCTCCCTGGGTGGTTGCTGTCTACCAACCTACTACCACAGGACGGTAGTACCTCCCTGGGTGGTTGCTGTCTACCAACCTACTACCACAGGACGGTAGTACCTCCCTGGGTGGTTGCTGTCTACCAACCTACTACCACAGGACGGTAGTACCTCCCTGGGTGGTTGCTGTCTACCAACCTACTACCACAGGACGGTAGTACCTCCCTGGGTGGTTGCTGTCTACCAACCTACTACCACAGGACGGTAGTACCTCCCTGGGTGGTTGCTGTCTACCAACCTACTACCACAGGACGGTAGTACCTCCCTGGGTGGTTGCTGTCTACCAACCTACTACCACAGGACGGTAGTACCTCCCTGGGTGGTTGCTGTCTACCAACCTACTACCACAGGACGGTAGTACCTCCCTGGGTGGTTGCTGTCTACCAACCTACTACCACAGGACGGTAGTACCTCCCTGGGTGGTTGCTGTCTACCAACCTACTACCACAGGACGGTAGTACCTCCCTGGGTGGTTGCTGTCTACCAACCTACTACCACAGGACGGTAGTACCTCCCTGGGTGGTTGCTGTCTACCAACCTACTACCACAGGACGGTAGTACCTCCCTGTGTGGTTGCTGTCTACCAACCTACTACCACTGGACGCTAGTACCTCCCTTGGTGATTACTGTCTACCAACCTACTACCACAGGACGGTAGTACTCCTTGTGTGGTTGCTGCCTACCAACCTTCTACCAGAGGACGGTAGCACCTCTCTGTGTGTTGTTACTGTCTACCAACCTACTACTACAGGACGGTAATACTCCCTGTGTGGTAACTGTCTACCAACCTACTACCACAGGACGGTAGTACCTCCCTGGGTGGTTGCTGTCTACCAACCTACTACCACAGGACGGTAGTACCTCCCTGGGTGGTTGCTGTCTACCAACCTACTACCACAGGACGGTAGTACCTCCCTGGGTGGTTGCTGTCTACCAACCTACTACCACAGGACGGTAGTACCTCCCTGGGTGGTTGCTGTCTACCAACCTACTACCACAGGACGGTAGTACCTCCCTGGGTGGTTGCTGTCTACCAACCTACTACCACAGGACGGTAGTACCTCCCTGGGTGGTTGCTGTCTACCAACCTACTACCACAGGACGGTAGTACCTCCCTGGGTGGTTGCTGTCTACCAACCTACTACCACAGGACGGTAGTACCTCCCTGGGTGGTTGCTGTCTACCAACCTACTACCACAGGACGGTAGTACCTCCCTGGGTGGTTGCTGTCTACCAACCTACTACCACAGGACGGTAGTACCTCCCTGGGTGGTTGCTGTCTACCAACCTACTACCACAGGACGGTAGTACCTCCCTGGGTGGTTGCTGTCTACCAACCTACTACCACAGGACGGTAGTACCTCCCTGGGTGGTTGCTGTCTACCAACCTACTACCACAGGACGGTAGTACCTCCCTGGGTGGTTGCTGTCTACCAACCTACTACCACAGGACGGTAGTACCTCCCTGGGTGGTTGCTGTCTACCAACCTACTACCACAGGACGGTAGTACCTCCCTGGGTGGTTGCTGTCTACCAACCTACTACCACAGGACGGTAGTACCTCCCTGGGTGGTTGCTGTCTACCAACCTACTACCACAGGACGGTAGTACCTCCCTGGGTGGTTGCTGTCTACCGACCTACTACCACAGGACGGTAGTACCTCCCTGGGTGGTTGCTGTCTACCAACCTACTACCACAGGACGGTAGTACCTCCCTGGGTGGTTGCTGTCTACCAACCTACTACCACAGGACGGTAGTACCTCCCTGGGTGGTTGCTGTCTACCAACCTACTACCACAGGACGGTAGTACCTCCCTGGGTGGTTGCTGTCTACCAACCTACTACCACAGGACGGTAGTACCTCCCTGGGTGGTTGCTGTCTACCAACCTACTACCACAGGACGGTAGTACCTCCCTGGGTGGTTGCTGTCTACCAACCTACTACCACAGGACGGTAGTACCTCCCTGGGTGGTTGCTGTCTACCAACCTACTACCACAGGACGGTAGTACCTCCCTGGGTGGTTGCTGTCTACCAACCTACTACCACAGGACGGTAGTACCTCCCTGGGTGGTTGCTGTCTACCAACCTACTACCACAGGACGGTAGTACCTCCCTGGGTGGTTGCTGTCTACCAACCTACTACCACAGGACGGTAGTACCTCCCTGGGTGGTTGCTGTCTACCAACCTACTACCACAGGACGGTAGTACCTCCCTGGGTGGTTGCTGTCTACCAACCTACTACCACAGGACGGTAGTACCTCCCTGGGTGGTTGCTGTCTACCAACCTACTACCACAGGACGGTAGTACCTCCCTGGGTGGTTGCTGTCTACCAACCTACTACCACAGGACGGTAGTACCTCCCTGGGTGGTTGCTGTCTACCAACCTACTACCACAGGACGGTAGTACCTCCCTGGGTGGTTGCTGTCTACCAACCTACTACCACAGGACGGTAGTACCTCCCTGGGTGGTTGCTGTCTACCAACCTACTACCACAGGACGGTAGTACCTCCCTGGGTGGTTGCTGTCTACCAACCTACTACCACAGGACGGTAGTACCTCCCTGGGTGGTTGCTGTCTACCAACCTACTACCACAGGACGGTAGTACCTCCCTGGGTGGTTGCTGTCTACCAACCTACTACCACAGGACGGTAGTACCTCCCTGGGTGGTTGCTGTCTACCAACCTACTACCACAGGACGGTAGTACCTCCCTGGGTGGTTGCTGTCTACCAACCTACTACCACAGGACGGTAGTACCTCCCTGGGTGGTTGCTGTCTACCAACCTACTACCACAGGACGGTAGTACCTCCCTGGGTGGTTGCTGTCTACCAACCTACTACCACAGGACGGTAGTACCTCCCTGGGTGGTTGCTGTCTACCAACCTACTACCACAGGACGGTAGTACCTCCCTGGGTGGTTGCTGTCTACCAACCTACTACCACAGGACGGTAGTACCTCCCTGGGTGGTTGCTGTCTACCAACCTACTACCACAGGACGGTAGTACCTCCCTGGGTGGTTGCTGTCTACCAACCTACTACCACAGGACGGTAGTACCTCCCTGGGTGGTTGCTGTCTACCAACCTACTACCACAGGACGGTAGTACCTCCCTGGGTGGTTGCTGTCTACCAACCTACTACCACAGGACGGTAGTACCTCCCTGGGTGGTTGCTGTCTACCAACCTACTACCACAGGACGGTAGTACCTCCCTGGGTGGTTGCTGTCTACCAACCTACTACCACAGGACGGTAGTACCTCCCTGGGTGGTTGCTGTCTACCAACCTACTACCACAGGACGGTAGTACCTCCCTGGGTGGTTGCTGTCTACCAACCTACTACCACAGGACGGTAGTACCTCCCTGGGTGGTTGCTGTCTACCAACCTACTACCACAGGACGGTAGTACCTCCCTGGGTGGTTGCTGTCTACCAACCTACTACCACAGGACGGTAGTACCTCCCTGGGTGGTTGCTGTCTACCAACCTACTACCACAGGACGGTAGTACCTCCCTGGGTGGTTGCTGTCTACCAACCTACTACCACAGGACGGTAGTACCTCCCTGGGTGGTTGCTGTCTACCAACCTACTACCACAGGACGGTAGTACCTCCCTGGGTGGTTGCTGTCTACCAACCTACTACCACAGGACGGTAGTACCTCCCTGGGTGGTTGCTGTCTACCAACCTACTACCACAGGACGGTAGTACCTCCCTGGGTGGTTGCTGTCTACCAACCTACTACCACAGGACGGTAGTACCTCCCTGGGTGGTTGCTGTCTACCAACCTACTACCACAGGACGGTAGTACCTCCCTGGGTGGTTGCTGTCTACCAACCTACTACCACAGGACGGTAGTACCTCCCTGGGTGGTTGCTGTCTACCAACCTACTACCACAGGACGGTAGTACCTCCCTGGGTGGTTGCTGTCTACCAACCTACTACCACAGGACGGTAGTACCTCCCTGGGTGGTTGCTGTCTACCAACCTACTACCACAGGACGGTAGTACCTCCCTGGGTGGTTGCTGTCTACCAACCTACTACCACAGGACGGTAGTACCTCCCTGGGTGGTTGCTGTCTACCAACCTACTACCACAGGACGGTAGTACCTCCCTGGGTGGTTGCTGTCTACCAACCTACTACCACAGGACGGTAGTACCTCCCTGGGTGGTTGCTGTCTACCAACCTACTACCACAGGACGGTAGTACCTCCCTGGGTGGTTGCTGTCTACCAACCTACTACCACAGGACGGTAGTACCTCCCTGGGTGGTTGCTGTCTACCAACCTACTACCACAGGACGGTAGTACCTCCCTGGGTGGTTGCTGTCTACCAACCTACTACCACAGGACGGTAGTACCTCCCTGGGTGGTTGCTGTCTACCAACCTACTACCACAGGACGGTAGTACCTCCCTGGGTGGTTGCTGTCTACCAACCTACTACCACAGGACGGTAGTACCTCCCTGGGTGGTTGCTGTCTACCAACCTACTACCACAGGACGGTAGTACCTCCCTGGGTGGTTGCTGTCTACCAACCTACTACCACAGGACGGTAGTACCTCCCTGGGTGGTTGCTGTCTACCAACCTACTACCACAGGACGGTAGTACCTCCCTGGGTGGTTGCTGTCTACCAACCTACTACCACAGGACGGTAGTACCTCCCTGGGTGGTTGCTGTCTACCAACCTACTACCACAGGACGGTAGTACCTCCCTGGGTGGTTGCTGTCTACCAACCTACTACCACAGGACGGTAGTACCTCCCTGGGTGGTTGCTGTCTACCAACCTACTACCACAGGACGGTAGTACCTCCCTGGGTGGTTGCTGTCTACCAACCTACTACCACAGGACGGTAGTACCTCCCTGGGTGGTTGCTGTCTACCAACCTACTACCACAGGACGGTAGTACCTCCCTGGGTGGTTGCTGTCTCCCAACCTACTACCACAGGACGGTAGTACCTCCCTGGGTGGTTGCTGTCTACCAACCTACTACCACAGGACGGTAGTACCTCCCTGGGTGGTTGCTGTCTACCAACCTACTACCACAGGACGGTAGTACCTCCCTGGGTGGTTGCTGTCTACCAACCTACTACCACAGGACGGTAGTACCTCCCTGGGTGGTTGCTGTCTACCAACCTACTACCACAGGACGGTAGTACCTCCCTGGGTGGTTGCTGTCTACCAACCTACTACCACAGGACGGTAGTACCTCCCTGGGTGGTTGCTGTCTACCAACCTACTACCACAGGACGGTAGTACCTCCCTGGGTGGTTGCTGTCTACCAACCTACTACCACAGGACGGTAGTACCTCCCTGGGTGGTTGCTGTCTACCAACCTACTACCACAGGACGGTAGTACCTCCCTGGGTGGTTGCTGTCTACCAACCTACTACCACAGGACGGTAGTACCTCCCTGGGTGGTTGCTGTCTACCAACCTACTACCACAGGACGGTAGTACCTCCCTGGGTGGTTGCTGTCTACCAACCTACTACCACAGGACGGTAGTACCTCCCTGGGTGGTTGCTGTCTACCAACCTACTACCACAGGACGGTAGTACCTCCCTGGGTGGTTGCTGTCTACCAACCTACTACCACAGGACGGTAGTACCTCCCTGGGTGGTTGCTGTCTACCAACCTACTACCACAGGACGGTAGTACCTCCCTGGGTGGTTGCTGTCTACCAACCTACTACCACAGGACGGTAGTACTCCCTGGGTGGTTGCTGTCTACCAACCTACTACCACAGGAAGGTAGTACCTCCCTGGGTGGTTGCTGTCTACCAACCTACTACCACAGGACGGTAGTACCTCCCTGGGTGGTTGCTGTCTACCAACCTACTACCACAGGACGGTAGTACCTCCCTGGGTGGTTGCTGTCTACCAACCTACTACCACAGGACGGTAGTACCTCCCTGGGTGGTTGCTGTCTACCAACCTACTACCACAGGACGGTAGTACCTCCCTGGGTGGTTGCTGTCTACCAACCTACTACCACAGGACGGTAGTACCTCCCTGGGTGGTTGCTGTCTACCAACCTACTACCACAGGACGGTAGTACCTCCCTGGGTGGTTGCTGTCTACCAACCTACTACCACAGGACGGTAGTACCTCCCTGGGTGGTTGCTGTCTACCAACCTACTACCACAGGACGGTAGTACCTCCCTGGGTGGTTGCTGTCTACCAACCTACTACCACAGGACGGTAGTACCTCCCTGGGTGGTTGCTGTCTACCAACCTACTACCACAGGACGGTAGTACCTCCCTGGGTGGTTGCTGTCTACCAACCTACTACCACAGGACGGTAGTACCTCCCTGGGTGGTTGCTGTCTACCAACCTACTACCACAGGACGGTAGTACCTCCCTGGGTGGTTGCTGTCTACCAACCTACTACCACAGGACGGTAGTACCTCCCTGGGTGGTTGCTGTCTACCAACCTACTACCACAGGACGGTAGTACCTCCCTGGGTGGTTGCTGTCTACCAACCTACTACCACAGGACGGTAGTACCTCCCTGGGTGGTTGCTGTCTACCAACCTACTACCACAGGACGGTAGTACCTCCCTGGGTGGTTGCTGTCTACCAACCTACTACCACAGGACGGTAGTACCTCCCTGGGTGGTTGCTGTCTACCAACCTACTACCACAGGACGGTAGTACCTCCCTGGGTGGTTGCTGTCTACCAACCTACTACCACAGGACGGTAGTACCTCCCTGGGTGGTTGCTGTCTACCAACCTACTACCACAGGACGGTAGTACCTCCCTGGGTGGTTGCTGTCTACCAACCTACTACCACAGGACGGTAGTACCTCCCTGGGTGGTTGCTGTCTACCAACCTACTACCACAGGACGGTAGTACCTCCCTGGGTGGTTGCTGTCTACCAACCTACTACCACAGGACGGTAGTACCTCCCTGGGTGGTTGCTGTCTACCAACCTACTACCACAGGACGGTAGTACCTCCCTGTGTGGTTGCTGTCTACCAACCTACTACCACAGGACGGTAGTACCTCCCTGTGTGGTTGCTGTCTACCAACCTACTACCACAGGACGGTAGTACCTCCCTGGTTGGTTACCTTCATTGATACCCAAGAGTTGCACATGTGTCTTATTTAACACATTATGTGTTTGTGGCTAGCTGGTCTAGTGGCTAACGCGACGGGCTGGAGTTTTGAGACTCTATGACCGCGGATTCAATCCCGGCCGGGGGTATGGTTTTCTAAGTCTTACTTGTTCGTCTTCAGTTATCCGTTGTTTCCTACCCCTAGTTATATACCTCGAATGAGAATCTTACAATGGATGCCAGTTTTTTTTTCGTTCAGTTTTTTCTCTGTTGCTATGTCAAAATTTTCGTTTTTCTGTCTGTGGGCACTTGAGAATGATTCATCTGATCGGATTCAAATTTCAACTCTGATGTTCATTAAGTAGGTCAGGAGTCTGTCTAGAAGTAGCTGTCATGTGCTGGTGAACTGCTGAACAAAGCTGTTGAACCCATTCCCAGCATCCTGGAATGTTGAGCCCATTCCCAGCATCCTGGAATGTTGAGCCCATTCCCAGCATCCTGGAATGTTGAGCCCATTCCCAGCATCCTGGAATGTTGAGCCCATTCCCAGCATCCTGGAATGTTGAGCCCATTCCCAGCATCCTGAAATGTTGAACCCATTCCCAGCATCCTGGAATGTTGAGCCCATTCCCAGCATCCTGGAATGTTGAGCCCATTCCCAGCATCCTGGAATGTTGAGCCCATTCCCAGCATCCTGGAATGTTGAGCCCATTCCCAGCATCCTGGAATGTTGAGCCCATTCCCAGCATCCTGGAATGTTAAGCCCATTCCCAGCATCCTGGAATGTTGAACCCATTCCCAGCATCCTGGAATGTTGAGCCCATTCCCAGCATCCTGGAATATTGAGCCCATTCCCAGCATCCTGGAATGTTGAGCCCATTCCCAGCATCCTGGAATGTTGAGCCCATTCCCAGCATCCTGGAATGTTGAGCCCATTCCCAGCATCCTGGAATGTTGAGCCCATTCCCAGCATCCTGGAATGTTGAGCCCATTCCCAGCATCCTGGAATGTTGAGCCCATTCCCAGCATCCTGGAATGTTGAGCCCATTCCCAGCATCCTGGAATGTTGAGCCCATTCCCAGCATCCTGGAATGTTGAGCCCATTCCCAGCATCCTGGAATGTTGAGCCCATTCCCAGCATCCTGGAATGTTGAGCCCATTCCCAGCATCCTGGAATGTTGAGCCCATTCCCAGCATCCTGGAATGTTGAACCCATTCCCAGCATCCTGGAATGTTGAGCCCATTCCCAGCATCCTGGAATATTGAGCCCATTCCCAGCATCCTGGAATGTTGAGCCCATTCCCAGCATCCTGGAATGTTGAGCCCATTCCCAGCATCCTGGAATGTTGAGCCCATTCCCAGCATCCTGGAATGTTGAGCCCATTCCCAGCATCCTGGAATGTTGAGCCCATTCCCAGCATCCTGGAATGTTGAGCCCATTCCCAGCATCCTGGAATGTTGAGCCCATTCCCAGCATCCTGGAATGTTGAGCCCATTCCCAGCATCCTGGAATGTTGAGCCCATTCCCAGCATCCTGGAATGTTGAGCCCATTCCCAGCATATTGGAATGTGAATCCCATTCCCAGCATCCTTGAATGGGTTCAATACACATTCAATACCCTCTTCTACATAGGTTCAAACGTTCACAAATGTTATTTACTAATTAACGACGGTAATGATGTTCAAGAGTTCAGGTGAACATCTTCCAGTTCTCTTGTTACGATTCTATGTGTCAAGATGGAGGTTTTTAAGGGAAGTGAGCTAGAGCACGACACAGCCACACTCATGTAAGATTCATCTGTAAAAAATTGTGGTGACAGTGGTGGCCCATACTAACCTTCCTATGGTGTATAGAAATATACCTAACTGGATAAGTCTTATTTTAGCCAGCTGGTTCAGTTGTCAACACACTGGCCTGCTAGTTTGATCACTCACTTGCCATGGGTTCAAACCCCACCCGTTCCCAAATAAAACTTCCAGTTTAATCTGTAGGATAATGAGTGATATTTATTCGCATTTAATTACGGTAAACATATTTGAGTCTTACTCATCTGTACGACTTAAATACTTGACAGCTGGTGCACCTGGTGGTCAAGTTAGTACCGTCAATTTAGTTTGTCTGCGGGAAAATATATTACTACACCAGTTTATTGTTTTAATCCTTGGAACTGACAGAATGTTTGAGATAACCAGAGAAAGCCTCTTCTGCTCAGCTTCAAATAACCTTCCAGTTTGCCAATTTCATTGAACAGTGATATTGATTTTATATCAATAAATACATACTGTGTGATGAATGGTTTGAAAAACCGACAAGTTGAAGATTGAGACACTTATGCAACATATGGGAATCTTTATTCAGGAAACGTTTCGCCACACAGTGGCTTCATCAGTCCAATACAAAGAGGAAGGCGTAAGGAGAGGAGGAGAATGAGGTAATCAGTCCCTCAACCTGGAGTCGATGTGTTGAGTCCATTCTTGTACATTCTACAAGATTGATGGACTGAACACATC
>NC_091301.1:51321849-51417628 GCF_038502225.1 Cherax quadricarinatus
TTCCATTTTGCATTCCTTAAGAACCCTTGAAAAAACCTCACCAGGACCCGGCGACTTATTTTGCTTCAGTCTGTCTATCTGCTTCACAACCATTTCACTAGTGACTGTGATGTTACATAATTTATTTTCTTCTGGCCCACTATAAAAATTAATTACTGGAATATTGTTAGTGTCTTCCTGTGTAAAAACTGAGAGAAATTAATTATTAAAAATCGAGCACATTTCATTCTCTTTGTCAGTAAGGTGCCCATAGTTATTTTTAAGGGGACCTATCTTATCTCTAACTTTTGTTCTATAAACCTGGAAAAAACTTTTTGGGTTAGTTTTAGAATCCCTAGCAACTTTAATTTCATAGTCCCTTTTAGCTTCTTATCCCCTTTTTAATGTCCCTCTTAATGTCAATAAATAACTAATGTCAATATACTGATTCATAAGATGACCCTCACCTCTTTTGATACGCCTATAAATTCCTTTATGATACTTTATAATACCACGTCTTAAAACTATGTATGGTACACACCTCCACTACGTCGCTTGCCACACTATTCCACTTCCTGACATCTCTATGATCCATTGTTTCTGTGTCTCATCTCTAGAACATCCTGTCTCTCTCTACCTTGTAAATTGCTCGCAGTATTTTGTATGTCTTCATCATGTCACCCTTTACCCTCCTGTCCTCCAGTGATGTCAGGCCCTTAACCTCTCTTCGTAGGACATTCTCCTTAGCTCTAGAACTAGTCTTGCTGCAAACCTTTGCACTTTCTCTAATTTCTTGACGTGTGGGTTCCAAACTGGTGCTGCATACTCCAGTATGGGCCCGACGTACACTGTTTACAAAGTCTTGAACGATTCCTTACTAAAGTATCGGAACGCTTTTCTCAGGTTTGCCAGACACCCATATGCTGAAGCAATTATCTGGTTGATGTGTGCCTTAGGAGATATGCTCGGTATCATACTCACCCCATGATCCTTTTCCTTGAGTGAGGTTTGCAGTCTTTGGCCACCTAACCTAAACTCTGTCTGCGGTCTTCTTTGCCCTTCCCCCGATCTTCGTGACTTTACATTTTAAGGGGCTGTCTCTTTGTAGTCCTGCCTTATGCTCATCCAGTTTAATTCTCTTCATTAGCTTCAAATCATCTGCAAATAGGGACACTTCTGAATCCATCACTTCCGTCATGTCATTCACATACACCAATAATAACATTGGTCCTAGGACTGACCCATGTGGAACCCCGCTTGCCACAGGCGCCCACTCTGGCACATTGTCACATACCATGACTCGTTTTTACCTCCCTGTCAGGTATTCTGATCCACTGCAGTGCCTTTCCTGTTATGCGTGCCTGATCCTCTAGCTTTTGCACTAATCTCTTGTGAGGAAGTGTGCCGAAGGCCTTCCTGCAGCCCATAAAAATGCAGTCTCCCCACCCCTCTCTCTGGTGTCTTACTTCCGTTACCTTGTCATGAAACTCCAGCAGGACTGTGACAGGATTTTCCTAACCTGAATCCGTGCTGGTTGTCGTTTATAAGCTTGTCCCGCTCTAGGTGCTGTGTGTGTGTGTGTGTGTGTATGTGTGTGTGTGTGTGTGTGTGTGTGTGTGTGTGTGTGTGTGTGTGTGTGTGTGTGTGTGTGTGTGTGTGTGTTGTGTCGAATAAGTAGAACTTGCAATTGTGGTTTAAAAAGCAACGCTGTTCTTGCCGAATAAGACAAAGGAAAATTTGTGAATGCAGTAATTTCGCAAAAGTCATTCCGAACATAACGAAAAAAAAATTATTTTATGTTTGTTTTTCTATTAAATGATTGTAAACTTGTCTAACATTTATTTAGTTGGATTAGGCTAATTATATTGCGCTTGTTATAATAAGGTTTCGTAAGCTTTCTAAGGTACTTTTGGTATAAAATTATTAATTTATACATAAATGAAAAATGTATCTTTATAGTGAATGAGTTCTTGCTAATTGACCAGTTTTTCCTATTCGGCACGATATATATATATATATATATATATATATATATATATATATGTATATATATATATATGTGTGTGTGTGTGTGTACTCACCTAGTTGTACTCACCTAGTTGAGGTTGCGGGGGTCGAGTCCGAGCTCCTGGCCCCGCCTCTTCACTGATCGCTGTGTGTGTGTGTGTGTGTGTGTGTGTGTGTGTGTGTGTGTGTGTGTGTGTGTGTGTGTGTATGTATGTATACATATATATTATTGTAACCACGAACGAGTGGTATTGATCAATAACAACACTGCACTAGCCAAGGACTCGAACCCATGTTGTACTGGCCCGTCTTCTGGTGAGAGAGAACCACATGACGCCTTAACCCACAGGACCACCAAATCCTACAAGAATGGCACAGCCAGCAGAGCTTGGCTAGTGCAGTGTTGTTATCAATATACTCGTCCGTGGTTACAATAGCATATATACTGCTTTTGAGCTAGTATACTAAACAAGGACGAGAATGAAATTAGTTTACAAGCTCCTACACCTCCGTATGTCCTCGGATGGCGGTGAAACAGCAAGCTCTGCTGACTGCGCCATTCTTGTAGGATTTGGTGGTCCTGTGGGTTAAGGCGTCATGTGGTTCTCTCTCACCAGAAGACGGGCCAGTACAACATGGGTTCGAGTCCTTGGATAGTGCAGTGTTGATATATATATATATATATATATATATATATATATATAGATATATATATATATATATATATATATATAAATGGTATACAATACCGACATGATGAAGAATTAGACACATGTACAACATCTGGGTATATTCATCTGTATACGTTTCGCCAACCAGCGACTTTATCTATACTACACAAGGACATAATGTGAAGAATTTTTTACAAAAGATGAGGTAATCAGTCCCTCAGCCTTGGAGTTAGTGAAGGCCACCATTGTCTTGCAGGGACTGAAGAGTAGTTAGTAACGATCTATAATTTATGAAAGGTAGTTTTCTCCAATTTACTAAATTAGTGTTATTGCTTAGTGCAGAATATAAATTATTACTTAGTGCAGAATATAAATTATTACTTAGTGCAGAATATAAATTATTACTTAGTGCAGAATATAAATTATTACTTAGTGCAGAATATAAATTATTACTTAGTGCAGAATATAAATTATTACTTAGTGCAGAATATAAATTATTACTTAGTGCAGAATATAAATTATTACTTAGTGCAGAATATAAATTATTACTTAGTGCAGAATATAAATTATTACTTAATGCAGAATATAAATTATTACTTAATGCAGAATATAAATTATTACTTAGTGCAGAATATAAATTATTACTTAGTGCAGAATATAAATTGCCTCTGGGTTTCACTGGCTTGATGTACTCAGGTTC
This sequence comes from Cherax quadricarinatus, assembly GCF_038502225.1. Lineage (NCBI taxonomy): Eukaryota > Metazoa > Arthropoda > Malacostraca > Decapoda > Parastacidae > Cherax > Cherax quadricarinatus. Next base: position 51,325,207 of record NC_091301.1, read on the forward strand.
GGTGCACACTGTACATAAGGTACAAATTCCTAATACTCTCTGGTTACTTTGACGATATGCATCAAGTATTTTGAAGATTGAGACACTTATGCAGCATATGGGAATCTTTATTCAGGAAACGTTTCGCCACACAGTGGCTTCATCAGTCCAATACAAAGAGGAAGGCGTAAGGAGAGGAGGAGTATGAGGTAATCAGTCCCTCAGCCTGGAGTCGATGTGTTCAGTCCATCAATCTTGTAGAATGTACAGCATAGGGCCGTAGACGTGGCTTTGTATTGGACTGATGAAGCCACTGTGTGGCGAAACGTTTCCTGAATAAAGATTCCCATATGCTGCATAAGTGTCTCAATCTTCAACTCGTCGGTTTTTCAAACCATTCATCACAACAATTATTTTAAATGGGCTTACTATTTTTTATGATTATTCTATTTTACTGTGGTAGGCAAGTTGTCTTTTTTGCTGTGTTTTGTTGCTAATAACCGACATAACCCTGGGAGTAACTTCTAGATAAAAACTGTATATCTCTCTGCTACCAAAACTTATAATTAAGGTGGACCGAATAATGTCGTGAAAACGCTCCAGAAATCCATCTGCTACAACTATCTTCCCTATAGAAAGGGTATAATGATGTCCGGATAGATATCAGCCAGCACCAGGAAGAATCTGTTCTCCTTCAGAAGATTTATTACGGGTATCTCTTTACAAACAGCTCTGTACATCTTACGTTTTCTGTGTGGGTTGTGATTTCTGTAGGACTCGCGTACAGCAGTACAGCTAGCGCTGTCTGTAAGACTCGTGTACAGAAGAGTAATTCGCGTTTTCTGCACGAGTTGTATTTTTTTTTTTGCACGGTTCGCTGTCAGTGGCTGTATAGTTGCCAAATCATCTCAAGTTTCCATTTCCTTTCAAACAACAAAAAGAACGACCATCACAACAACAATCACAGTTGCCACCACTGCCGCCACTGTCATCACCATCTACACCGCCGCAGTCGCCGCTGCGTCTGTCGACACCACCGTCAATTCAGCTACTACCACCAACCCCATCAGTTACATAACCATCGTCACTAAAGTGACGATGGTTACGTAATGGGAATAACATCGTGTCCTGTACATTTGTGACCCAGTACAGAAACATCTTGTCCAGTGCTTGTGTGACCCAGTACAGAAACATCTTGTACAGTGCTTGTGTGACCCAGTACAGAAACATCTTGTCCAGTGTTTGTGTGACCCAGTACGGAAACATCTTGTCCAGTGTTTGTGTGACCCAGTACAGAAACATCTTGTCCATTGTTTGTGTGACCCAGTACAGAAACATCTTGTCCAGTGCTTGTGTGACCCAGTACAGAAACATCTTGTCCAGTGCTTGTGTGACCCAGTACAGAAACATCTTGTCCAGTGCTTGTGTGACCCAGTACAGAAACATCTTGTCCAGTGCTTGTGTGACCCAGTACAGAATGCGACTGCAAACTCAACAATGGAAAAGACTGTTAATATTGGAGTAACATTTTTCTCCACGTACTTACCAACCAGACAAGAACTTCAACTTCCTTGAAATATCTAACAATAATCTCTTTAGTTCAATCTGTGTATGCTCTTTCTAAAACTAATCTGTCTTGTTCTCTCTCTTCTTCTCTAGCTAATGTATTTTCTTGATTCTCTTATTCTCTCTGGCCAGTCTCTCCTTTGCCTTCACTTCTTCTCTAGCTAACACTATTTTTTTTCTTCTCTGGCGAATACTTTCTTTTTTTTTTAGCCGAGATAAATGAATCTAAAGTTGTGTCTCTGATACTCATCTTTACCCCTGTGTCCATCCAAAACATATTCTTCCATTATGAGAAAGCATACAAATCTTGGAAAAATAAAATGGTAAAGTAAACTGACAAAGAAATAAATCCCGAGCAACCACAACCAGTTGGAGTACCACTCCAACAAACCATCAAACTGTGACAGGGGGACTAACCCGTCCGTCAACTCTGAATCACTGAGAGTGTCCCAAGACAGTTCCCTCGAAATGCACAACAAGACTCAATGTGATGTCACTAGCAACTCCTGGGTTCATAAGACCGACACCGAGATACACACCCAGACTGCAGGAATCTAGGCCAATAAAGTAATTATTTGCACTGACTGATATTCGCTTACACAGAATAATAAGGGTTTTCACCCAGACCAAAAGTCCGTCTGGCTCTTACCGTACTGAGTGGGAAAAACGTTTCTGGTAGTATGTTACCAGCGTGAAGAATGGAACCTCCCAGAAAGATAGAAAATTTATAAAAATCCAATTAATAATAATCAAATAAGGATATAAATATAGAGGATATAAATGTATGATTATTTCAATAATTATAAAAATTTGACATCTACTTAAACATAAGTGAAGCAAAATAAATATAAAAATATTGTGACCGAAGTTAAATAAGAACGGATATGTTTCTGGGAGCTAGGTGGAAGATGAGTTCTTGATTGTTTCATCTTGATATGTAGTGATACTGAGAATGTGGAAGAAGTCTTGATGTTCAGACGTTGGCAGTTCACTTGGCAACTTTTCCAACACGGCAACTAGGCGATGTTGAGGCTATGGAAATATAAACACATATGCAGTATAATGTGATCCTTTATTGACTACGTTTCGCCCACACAGTGGGCTTTTTCAAGTCACAATACTCGCGTTCCTTCCACCCCAGGTAGTTCTGTTTGTGACTTGAAAAAGCCCACTGTGTGGGCGAAACGTCGTCAATAAAGGATCACATTATACTGCATATGTGTTTATATTTCCATTGTGTCGGTATTTTATACCATTTATTTCCACGATGTTGAGGCTAGTTGAAGAGTAGACAAGGGCAGCCGCACCATGAACCAGTCAACGTATGTAGGGAGCATAATGAAGGGTCAGGTGAGGAATACTGAAATTGATTGCTAAGAAGAGGTTGGACTTCAGAAAGACAAGCATGGTTTGGGCTGCTATGTTTGTTAATGATGAAAAGCTTCCTGGCAAGAGGTTTAGCTATGCTGTACAGTCTTTTGTTTTCGTTGAAATTGTTCGATTGGTGATTGCAAAGTCCTGTGTCTTTGGTGTCCTCTTGCATATCCACGTGCCTTGAGACTCTGTTGTTAATTAAACGCCTGTGTAAAACAGGCGTTCCTGAAGTCATCCACTCTGCTGGTGTATTGGTGCCTCGCTGTGAAGGCTTACTCAGCCCTGTAACAACTTCAGTCAGTATTACCAAGGCTGGCTCCTCCTCAGGAAAATTAATGAATAGAAAAAGAAATAATAACAGACAATGATAAACACTTTATTATTTAGAAACGGAAAATGTAAAACAATAAAACATGAATGGGTATCCTAATTGAAAGAAAAATGAAAAATGAAATGACAAAAATTACATTTGAACTCAACGCTAATATAGGTATATCGTGGTAATGGGTGTCAGGTGTTGGTGACACTGAGTGTTGTTGAAATCGTAGCCGTTGCTGATGTGGGGGGGGGGGGGGGTAGCAGGTGTTGGTGACCACCATTGGCTCGTTCTTCACCAAGTATAGCCGTGTGTAATTACTTCAGATGACAGGAAGACAGGTTCGTTACCACTGCTATGATGAGGGGTTAGGTCCTGTGTTGGCTTACATAACAGGTAAGTAGACTAAACATGGGACGTCTCAGGACGTTAGTCCGTCTCCTTCTATTCTTCTCGTTGGTTGGCAGGTGACCCTCTCTGTCATTCCAAACTGTAAAGAGAGACAGATTACCCACTGCTTAAGAAATCACTCTCCATGATAAGTACAATACCTAAAAGATGTGGTGATTATTAAAACATTTAACAGATAAAGACTGAAAAGACTAAGTTAATTATTGGTCAAAAGTGAAGCTTTCAACCAATAAGTCCACTAAAATATGATCAGGCATGTACTTACAGTAGTGTTGGGAGCTGTGAGTCGAGTGATTTACTGTTTGACCGGAACCCCACACGTCACCTTTTGGGGGGGAGGGGGAAGAGGGAGGGGAAGGGATAGTGGGAGCTAGACTGACCCTACCCTAACAAGCAGCCGGCAATCAAACTATCACTTTTGAGGAGGGGAAAAAGGGGGGAGGGGGAATAGCGGGAGCTTGACTTACCCTACCTTAACAAGTAGCCGACAATGAAACTATTGTTACTACACACTCTCTCGCTACTCCTATCTATTGAACTTTTCCCTCACACTCGCCTACACGTAATTGGTTGCAAGCGTTGCAAGGTATTATGCATACCCCTACAGAGGATTGAACCTGGTGGTATCCCCTCCTTGTGATGTCTTTGATTGTGGTGGATGTCAAGGTGTAGACTTTTGATGTGGTATCTGAGAAAATGCTTCAGACGTGTTTGGCAATGGAGTTAGTAGGGAGGACTATGTATCCTCTCTCGGTGGCATCGTGTCTGGGTGAGTTGAATCTGTTTGCACGGCGGCTGCAGTGATGAGGATAGTGAAGCCTAGGAAATAACACGTCTATGAAAAAGCATTCTTCCTCAAGGAATTCACTACAACAGATTCGTAAGGCACGAAGAAACAAGCTAATGATTACGCCACGTTAAGGTTTGGAATCATGCTTAGAATAGAAGTGGAGAAGATGGTATTGGTTGGTTGGTCTTCAGTAGGTTTTTATACGAAGTGTCATCAACAACTCTTCTTTTCCGGTGATTTCATCGACCTTGTTGAACTGTGTGTTGGTTTCACATGTTTCTCTCTTGAGAAGTTCCTTTTTCAGCAGACTTCTTTTTTTACTGAAGAACCTTTACATGGAATATACAGAAGCCGAGAGATTTTTGTCTATAATTACCTCTTGAGTCACCTGCCTCCGTTAGTTTAACGACATTCTCATCATAACTCCCAGATGCTTTACACTAGAAGAAGAAGTCGACGGAGCTCTTCCTTTCCATGATATTCTTCTTTGCAAAGCTGACCACGAACTTCGTTTTCAAATCTACCCAGAACCGACCAACCTACACGAGCTTCTCCACTTCTACTCTCACCACGACATCAAAATTAAACGAGGCGTAATCATATATTTCTTCTTTTTTTTGTACCATACGAATCAGTTGTAGTAGTGAATTCCTTGAGGAAGAATGCCAGCAGAATGGACGACTTGAGGAATGTCTGTGTTCTACACGGAAGCTCCGGCAACCATTTAATTAACAGAGACGGAAGGTTTATCGCCAGAGAAGAAGGAAACCAGAGACGCAGGATTTTGGAATCATCACTCATCTGTATACCAAACAATTTCAACCAGAACAACAGGTTGTATAACACAGCTGAACCTCTTGCCTGGAAACTTCTTCATCTGGTTATCAAACAGATAGACAAACTGAAGCAAAATAAGTCTCCGGGACCCGATGAGTTGTTTTCCAGGGTACTTAAAGAATGCAAGATGGAACTTAGCCATTAACGAGTGTGTTTAATTCGTCCATCCTTACTGGTGTTGTGCCTGAGATGTGGAAGATGCCTAAAGTGGTTCCTATATTCAAATTAGGGAATAAGTCCATTCCTTCAAAATACCGTCTAATAAGCCCGATATCTATAGTAGGCAAATTACAAGAATCATTTAGAGCTGACATTTTTAGAAGTCACCTTGAAGAGCATAATTTGATTAATAAATCTCAGCATGGATTCACGAGAGGTCGTTCCTGCCTGACAAACTTACTGACGTTCTTCAATAGAACATTTGAGGCAGTTGACAGTGATAAAGAATATGATATTGTTTATTTGGGTTTTAATAAAGCCTTCGACAGAGTACGTCACAAGAGATTCTTAAGAAAAGTGGCAGCTCATGGTATAGGAGGTAAAGTTCTAGCATGGATTGAGGCATGGCTTACCAATAGAAAGCAGAGAGTTACCATTAATGGAGTGAAATCTGAATGGGGATTAGTCACTAGTGGCGTTCCACAAGGATCAGTTTTGGGCCCTCTGTTGTTCATATTTTACATTAATGACCTTGATGAAGGGATTACGAGTGACATGAGCAAATTTCCTGATGATACAAAGATAGGCCGTATAATTCACTCTGAGGAAGATTCCAATTAACTTCAGGAGGATTTGGACAAATTAATGTCTCGGTCTGAAAAATGGCAGATGAAGTTCAATCTGGACAAGTGTCAAATACTAGTCCTTGGGTATGAAAATAAACCTCGAAGTTATAATCTAGGTGAAGTAGAGCTTGATCATACAGAATGTGAAAAAAACTTGTGAGTCATGGTAAGCAGAAATCTAAAGCCAAGACAGCAGTGCCTTAGTGTGCGCAACAAGGCTAATAGATTTCTTGGATTTATTTCAAGAAGTATAAGTAACAGAAGTCCGAAAGTTATTTTACAGCTCTATACATCACTAATGAGGCCTCATTTAGATTATGCTGCTCAGTTTTGGTCCCCTTACTACAGGATGGATATAGACTCATTAGAGAACATACAGAGAAGAATGACTAAAATGATTTACTGTGTAAGGAACCTCCCGTATGAAGAGAGGCGTAGAATGAAGGGAGATATCACTGAAGTGTATAAGTGGATGACGGGCATAAACAAAGGTGATATTAATAAAGTACTGAGGGTGAACATCAAAATGGTATACAATACCGACAGGTTGGTAGGTAAGACACATAGGCAACAGTTAGGCAAATTTATTCCGAAACGTATCGCCTACACAGTAGGCTTCTTCAGTCGAATACAGAAAGTAGGCAGGAACAGTAGGACAAACTTTTCAAGTGAGAATTGTTGGATCTGAGAGGGACATGACCTCTCAGTGGCTACATTCTCACTACTACTACTACTCTGCACCTCTCCTTCCGACAGTATTTAATAAGTCTCCGCACTGTCGCTTGATCTTCAAATAGTTCCTGACTATGGAACTGAACTTCTCCAGGCTGAGGGACTGACAACCTCAAATTCTACGACTTCAAGGGTGATGGACTGATTACATCGTCTTCACATCTCTACTGCTTCTGCCTACTTTCTGTATTCGACTGAAGAAGCCTACTGTGTAGACGAAACGTTTCGGAATAAATTTGCCTAACTGTTGCCTATGTGTCTTACTACCAAGTACTGAGGGTATCGAACCGGTAAGAACCAGAAATTATGGATTTAAGTTGGATAAATTTAGATATTGAAAGGACATAGGTAAGTACTGGTTTTCTAACAGAGTTGTAGATGCGTGGAACAATCTCCCGAGTAGGGTGATCAAGGCTAGGACCTTGGGTGGCTTTAAAAAGAGATTGGACAAATATATGAGTAGGAGGGGCTGGGTTTGATTGGTGTCATTGGGTACAGGAGAATAATCTTGGGAAGCATTGAGTAGGGGTCGTTTTGATAAGGACCTGCCTTGTATGGACCAGTAGGCCTTCTGCAGTGTTCCTCAATTCTTATGTTCTTATGTTTTTCTACATAGAAACAAACATACTGCCCCATGAAAGTTAAGACACATGTGCAACATCTGGATATCTTTATTGTAGTAGACGTTTCGCCATCCAGTGGCTTTATCAATACAGATTCTAGGACATAATAGGAAGACAGTAGAACTATATACAAAAGATGAGGTAATCAGTCCCTCGGCCTTGGAGTTAGTGTTCACAGCATCGTGGTGGAGGAGAGTCTGGAGCAAAGGCAAGCAAGCAAACAAGTTTAGGTAAGATCCCAATGGGATGAGCGGGGAAGATGGGACAGATGAAGAATAGCTCTGGAGAGGAGTGTTCTTAGTAAGAGAAATAGAGCCAGGGCTTAACCCAGCAGCTAAGGCGATCGTGGGGCAGACTTGAGAACAGGAATAGCAGGGACTGTTGCATTGAACTTGTGGTAGTTGAAGTCTTGAATCTTGAGTAGCTGGCAGCAGGCTAGGTCACTTCAGAGGGTAGAACACATATGGGAGTTATAGGAGTAACTGAGGAGGCAGGTTAGCAATGGAGCCATTTTCGAACTTTCTGAAGCTGCTTCTAGATAGGTGGTATAATTTAGCCTTGTTGCTGAAGGTGAAACGTAGAGGCTTGATGAACTCAAGAACTTGGGTGAGTGTGAAGTGAAGCGGTGATTCACATGCATACTTGACTGTTCCAGCACCAAGGCTTTTGTAGAGTTCAGTACAGGTCATGGTGTCAGTATTTGAAGGAGAGGTGTAAAAGGTAAGGTTTTCCCATGAGGGTTTACTGGAGTCGTCGTTATCTTCCTCTTCTGGAGTGAATTCACTGGGAGAATCTACAATGGTGGTAGCAGGTGACTGAGGGTCGACAGGAGCAGCTGTGAGGTGTAATGGTTGTGTAACAGCAGGCTGGGAGAGGTGGGAGACGGTGGTTGAGGCAACTTGATCAACGTTGTCAGCGGTGGAAGTGGTTATAGAGGTTACAGGAGCAGTTGCTTGGGCAGGAGACAGGTCTGCAGGTGCAGTAAAGTTCAGGACGTTGGGAAGGATCTTGAGGATGTCTGCTGAAGGTGTGGGGTCCGGAAAATTGAAGGCAGGCATGTTGTTCAGACGAAATAGTTCGTTAATAGTGGTGTTGAAAGTGCCGGGGTTTGCTGCGTTTGCAAGGTGTGCATACATCATGCAGTACAGCACCTTTGAGGGAGTACCGTCGGGGAGTGGAGAGAGGGAGTTGCTGGGCGATGGTGCCTGTAGATTAGCCTGTAGAGTCTTGATGGTGTCGGTTTGTGGTTTGGTTATTGCAGCATATGTCGGTGAATTGGAGGTCTTCTTCAGATCTTTAGTTTTCTTCAATATGATTTCTTTCCTGAGTGGGCACTTAGCTGCAAGGGTATGATGATTACCCTTGCAGTTAAGACATGTTGGTGCTGTAGTAATGGTGCAGGATCTGAAATCGTGTCCATCATTCCCACATTTTGAACAAAACTTCTTATTATTGATGGGGCAGTCCTTGGTGGTGTGATTATAGGAGTAGCAGGTCCTGCAGTGGGAGATGTATGTGAAACGTTCTTGTTCTATATGACTTGGGTGAATGTGGTAATATGAGATGGCCAGACCGTCAGAGAGAGCTTGGGCAGCCATGGAGATGTCTGAGAATGTAATCTTGAGCATAGATGCGGCGTTGGGGATCTTTGAGATGCTGTCTACCGAGGCCCAGGTGTTTTGTTCCTCAATAGATGTCTTAAGTGCTTCAGTAGAGAGAGAGGTGACGATATTGTCCAGTCTTTTCACAAAGACCGAACGTTTCGACTTCAAGAATGGAGACGGGGATAGAGTGAATTGTTGTGCTTGTAGAGTCCTGATTGAAGAGTCGTCCATTAGTTTTAGTGCTTCCGTGTCGTCTGTGCAGACGACAATGAAGGAGTCCTTCAGAGAGTGGATTGCCGTAAATTTGACCTGCAGGCGGGTCTTAACGACAGTAGCTAAAGCTAACTTCGAGGAGTCATTTATTGCACCATTCACAGGCTTAATTTTCACACGATTCGACAGCATTGTGAAAAGGATGTGATGTCGAAGAGAGTCTTCTTGACTGTACTGACGATGTGTTCAGTCCATCAATCTTGAACAGAATCAGCAGCAAAGGCAAGAAGACTGGCGCTTTTTATAGGCGTCAGTGAATGGGACGGGCAGCAGACGAGGGCAGTCACTGGTAGGCGGGATTCCCCAGTGGAAGTAGGTCCTTCCCAAAGAGATGGGTTAGTTGCAGCAGCCGTGAAGAAGGTCTTGTAGATGTCCTCTGAACCAAGATTCCATGATGTTGCAGTGTCTGACAAGTTGTGCCCCATGCCAGACAGGTCCTTCTCAAATCCAATCTCTTCTCACCAATCAACTTTCACATTCCTCACCTGACTCTTCACTATGCTCCCTATATATACTCATAGTTTTCCATTACCAGGAACCAGATGACCATTCCCACTTACAAGAGCAAGACAGTCAGTCCCTCTTCCAAGAACCAGACGACCAGAAATCAGACTTGTCTCATATAACAGGAATCAGATGACCAGTCTCACTACCATGTTAGACACTGCAACATTACTGCTCACTACCATGCCCTTGATGACCAGTCCTACTAGAAGGAAATAGGTTACCAGTTCCACGGTCAGGAACCAGAGAGCCAATTCTGCTATGAAAATTTTGAAAAATCTAAAAAAGCTACAAAGAACAAGTCAACTAGCCTCACCACAAGGCAACAAGTGACCAATCCCACGACCAGGAACAATGCAATCGGCCTCGTTACCAGAAAAAAAACTACCAGTCACACTACCTGCAACAACAGAGGTCCCAACACCAAGAACAAAACTACCAGTCACATTACCTGCAACAACAGAGGTCCCAACACCAAGAACAAAACTACCAGTCACATTACCTGCAATAACAGAGGTCCCAACACCAAGAACAAAACTACCAATCACACTACCTGCAACAACAGAGGTCCCAACACCAAGAACAAAACTACCAGTCACATTACCTGCAATAACAGAGGTCCCAACACCAAGAACAAAACTACCAATCACACTACCTGCAACAACAGAGGTCCCAACACCAAGAACAAAACTACCAGTCACACTACCTGCAACAACAGAGGTCCCAACACCAAGAACAAAACTACCAATCACACTACCTGCAACAACAGAGGTCCCAACACCAAGAACAAAACTACCAGTCACACTACCTGCAACAACAGAGGTCCCAACACCAAGAACAAAACTACCAATCACACTACCTGCAACAACAGAGGTCCCAACACCAAGAACAAAACTACCAGTCACATTACCTGCAACAACAGAGGTCCCAACACCAAGAACAAAACTACCAGTCACACTACCTGCAACAACAGAGGTCCCAACACCAAGAACAAAACTACCAGTCACACTACCTGCAACAACAGAGGTCCCAACACCAAGAACAAAACTACCAGTCACACTACCTGCAACAACAGAGGTCCCAACACCAAGAACAAAACTACCAGCCACACTACCTGCAACAACAGAGGTCCCAACACCAAGAAAAAAACTACCAGCCACACTACCTGCAACAACAGAGGTCCCAACACCAAGAACAAAACTACCAGTCACACTACCTGCAACAACAGAGGTCCCAACACCAAGAACAAAACTACCAGTCACATTACCTGCAACAACAGAGGTCACAACACCAAGAACAAAACTACCAGCCACACTACCTGCAACAACAGAGGTCCCAACACCAAGAACAAAACTACCAGTCACACTACCTGCAACAACAGAGGTCCCAACACCAAGAACAAAACTACCAGTCACATTACCTGCAACAACAGAGGTCCCAACACCAAGAACAAAACTACCAGTCACATTACCTGCAACAACAGAGGTCCCAACACCAAGAACAAAGCTACCAGTCACACTACATGCAACAACAGAGGTCCCAACACCAAGAACAAAACTACCAGTCACACTCATCGTCTTGATGATCAAATTACTTCCTAGATCAAAGAGGAGAACAATTATAATATTCAACAGAAAACCCAAAACCCGGATGGGCCACAGACTGCGAGGAATGAATAATGTTGAGGATGAGTACCAGCACCCTGAGTATTATTACAAAAAACGAAAAGATTTCATTTCCTGAAGTGCTTCAAAGTTTACAGAATCAAATACTGGTTTGCCAGACACCATTTTACTTGAATGAGACACTTTTGAGTATCTTTATTGTAGAAATGCTTCGCCAACCAGTGTCTTCATCAGTCCAGTACAAAGAATGGTTGAAGATGAGTTTGAGGTAATCAGTCCCTCTGCCTGGAGTCGCTGTGTTCAATCCATCAATCATGAGAAATGTACACCATATATACTGAGAAGTAGCTTCTATACTGCAGTCTGGTGAGTTGAAGCAAGAAGAGGCGGAGTCACTAGAGAAAAAAATTGACTAGTGAAGAATACGCGGTGTGAACACCCGGATAAGTTGTTGTTTTTGACACATGATGGAAATGGACTGTAAAGCAAAAAAGTTGAAGAATGTTTATTATGGAAACGTTTCTCCAGCTAGTGACTTCTTCAGTCCAATACAGAGAAGAACGGTGGAAGATTAAGATATATATTCCAGGTAATCACTCCCTCAGTCTTGAGATGATGCGTTCAGTTCAACAATTTTTCACCCCTAATTAATTAAGCAAACTGAAAAGACGAGCATAACATGTGTTGAATCTGAGTATTTACGCGCATATTCCTAAAAAAATATGATCTTCACACGTACTGCGAAGAAGATAGGAAATATTCTGAACCAACTCTACTAAAACCAGGTATAGTAACTACAGTGATCACCGCTTATAGCCAATAACGAGGAGGTACGTAAAGTTTGTCAGGAAACAGCACAAGTGTTTCCTGACGCGGGTCTTTGTCATATGGTCCGCCGTTGGAGCTTTAGGTCATCTGACCGAGGACTTCCGCTGTTTTACCGGTCCACCCCTTTAAAAATTATGGTCGGCTATAACCATTTAGGAATAACGAGGAAAAAACAAATCTAGATAACTCCGTTCCTAAGCTGCCATGGGAACGCTCATGGCACACTCAAGCAGAGAACAGCTTAAAGCGGAGGTGCTCGTGCGCGGCCGCTGCTACATGGAAATCACTCAAGTTTAAAGTGAACTAATTTATTCAGTTTCGGCCACTGCTGGTACCATGACCAACAGAACACTGTTGTCAAGAGTAAAGGACCTTGGCCAGCACGGAAGATGCTCACCCTCGTGAGCAGCTGGCAGCGCTGCAATAACACACGGTGCTTTCATGATCAACAGAAGCTGCCAAGACAACTGTATGGTGGGGTACCTCTGTAGTAGCACATTGGCAGTGGGAATTATCTATTGTGTGATATATCTGTGGTGTGATGATGCAGCCTCTCATTTCGCTGCTTTCCAGATTCGGTCTAGTCTCGTGGACTCTCTCGTTCCTACTCGTGAAAATACGTATGGAGTCTACCTCCACGACGTCTTCGTCTAGGTCAGTGGTTCCCAAACTGGGGGTAAATTACCCCCTTGGGGTAATTTAACCATTTTTGGGGGCTAATGGAGGGGTGACAGAAAAAAAGTTATGAATTCTGAAAATCAAGAAAACAATGCGGTACCCGGTATGAGGATTATTGTTAACTTTGTCTTAGTATATAAAGTTGTAAAGTAAACCTATTATAAGTAAGTAATAAAGTTAAACCAAATAACAATAAACATCAAAAACTAATATACAGTATTAGAAAAGAAGAAATATATAGCTAAGTGTGTGGAAACCCAAAAGTATTTTGACAAGTATGCTTCAGGACAAAAGTCACTCAGTAGCCCAGATCGACCTGTCCAGTACACGTCACTCACTTCCTGAGGCTGCCTCTATTTCACACTGTCAGTTTATCTGTGAGCATCAGCCGAGGTAGACATAAGCTGGTATGTATGTGTACTGCCCTGTGCAGTATATAGTTAGTATTTACCCACTGTTACTGTGAATTTGTAGCTATTCCTGGAACAAAAAGGATCTCCTTTTGCTACCAAGTTCACCGATAAGGAGTGGCTTGCTCGACTTTGTTACTTGGCTGACATATTTGCGGAGCTGAACAGTGGTAATCTGCAACTCCAGGGCCGAAACACGACTGTCATTGATGCCCATCACACTGTGACTGCATTTCTGGGGAAACTGAGACTCTGGATTCGGCGCTTGGAGAAAGGAGTGATCGCCCAGTTTCCCACCCTAGACCAGTTTGTTGAGGAGAATAGCCATGATACTAGATCACTTCTACAGACCATCAACAAAGAAATGAGCGACCATTTGAAGTGGCTTGAAACAAGCATGCATCACTACTTTCCAGAGAGTGACCAAGAAACAGCCACTCTTCAGTGGATCATTCATCCCTTCTCTGTACCTGATGATGCCATTCATGATGATGATTTCCCTGCAAAGGAGGAGTGGATCACAATGCGAGCCAATGAAGCCTTGAAAATCGAATTCCAAAACCAAAATGCAGATTCCTTTTGGATTTCACGACTACCTGACTCGCCAACTCTGTCCAAGAGAGCCTTGAAGTTGTTGGTATCATTCTCAACAACGTATCTGTGCGAGATGGGCTTCTCAACTGTGCTGGGTATGAAAACAAAAAAGAGGACTCGCTTGAATGTTGCAAACGATGCCAGGCTGGCACTTTCAACCACGAAGCCAAGAATTCCTAAACTAGCTTCAAGTATGCAACTCCATCCATCCCACTGATGTTCTTGACATCTTTGGTAATAGTCATTAGAGATGCACAATGTTCAAATACAATAAATAAAAGAAAATATCTCAAGTGTTTTAATTTAGCCATATATGTCAATAATAACAACATTTTGTGAAAGAGGTAACATGCTTTATGTGGCATGTTAAATTGGGTAACAAGCTGAAAAAGTTTGGGAACCACTGGTCTAGGTCATACCGCTCACTGATTACCCTGAAACTGAAGAAATAACTTCCTACCATCACTGTAGCTCTTATGTGACTTTACCTTCCATCTATGACTCAGTTAACCCGTTTTGTGTTTGTCAAATAACCAATTCCTGTCTACCCTTTCAATTCCTCTGAATATTTTGTATGTTATTATCATGTCTCACCTAGTTCTTTCATCCTCCAACATCATTTGAGTCAATTCGTTAACCACTCCTCATATCTCTTATATCTTAGCTCTAGAAGAAGTCTCTTTGTACTCTCCAGGTTTTTACATGATTTTCTTCAGGTCTGGGTAACACGGTCGTGCAACTTCTTCCAGGATGAACATGGCCACTTGTATGAAGAGTCAGGAACGATTCTTTGAGACGTCAGTAGGTTATTCTTAGATCTGGCAAACGAGCATTGGTTACAAAAGTTATTCAACTTATTTGAACCTTTGGCAATATACCGGACATAATGGTCGCACCATAGGTCTTCGGGTGAGATCTGGACCTCTGTCCTTCGAGTCTCTGCTCTGTGTCCGGTGTTCTCTTCCTTCCGGAACCTTCATAACATTGCCTTTACTGAAGCTGAGCCCAAACAGCAACTTATTTGACTAATCTTGAAAGTTGAGAAAGATCCGTTTGTAATTTTTCTGGGACATCATTGGTTTTTATTCTCCCCATTAGTATTAAATCTTCAGCAAACAGGTACATCATCCGGTATATCATTTATGGAAACAGAAACAGCGCTTATTCTAATACCAATTTTTTTTTAATCTAATTTGTTATTCATTCCCATTTTGATAAATCTTACAAGATAATCAGTCATTGCTTTTTTATTTAATGTGTTCTTCGTTTCCTGAGTTTCCTGCTCCTCAAATTTTTCCCGAGTCTCTTATTGGTTTAATATCAAACACTATTTTGCTCTTCAAGATAATGTCATTCGCCCAATACGCTCTCTGTCTCTCTCTCTTTCTTGTCTTACATCTGTTACTTAACCACAACAAGTCCAAATGGTTAGTAAGACAAAAATTACATTTTCTGAACTCGTGGCGATTATTGTTGGTGAAATTGTCTCTCTTCAATTGCTCTACTGCTGTCTAATTATTGTCTCTGTTACACTTCATGGTATAAAAGTTAGTGTTACTGGTCTATAGCACAACTCCCCTTCCTGCTCCCTTCCACCTTCCCTTCCTTCCCCCGTCTCAAAAGTTTTTTTCACCATTTTACTTGTTGTATGTGTATGGCGTGTATTACATTTTCTCTTTCGTGGTGCCCTTGTCTCAGCTCAAAATGCCACCTGACATTTTGATCAACACCTCCCTGACTTCGTTTCTAGTTAGCCTTTATCTGTCTTCTTCAAATTTATTACATTTATTTTTACTTATTATTTTTATTTTTGTATTGTCTTACTTCTTAAATGAATGTGAAATAATTATGATAAGATCTGTCTTTTTGCACTATAACATTCTTAAATTATCACTCAGTGTCTTTCATACTTTGATATTCGTTTCTGTTTTTTCTTCTCATTTCTCTGTACTTGTCTATCCTTCACTTTCATTAGTTTTCATTGTTCTTGTATCTCACCTCACTTCCACTTAACATCTTTCGTTGAACAGCTATTTTGTCAGTTATTCTTTCTGAATATAAAGATCTTCACTTGTTTCCGGCACCATCTTGCTAGGTACTGCATCACATTACTGACTTACAGTCACACTGGACTGTATTTAAGAGTTTTCTAATCCCTTCCAAGAGTCTTCTTTTGAAGTCTGGTTCATCTTAGCCCACTCCTACTGTTCCTTCTTCAATTCTCGTATTAGCCAACATATTCAAAATTCAGTACTGAATGGCCACTAGTAAACATTAAGCTCTCTTATCTATTTCACCTCTCAGATGTTTTTGTGGTAAATACCAGCTGCAGTCTTGCTGGTTCGTCTCTTCCTTCTTTCCTTATTGTGTCCCTCACGTATTGACTATATTTTTTCCTATCCACTTCCACCATCTTAGGCTTCCAAGTTTCCATTCCCTCATGTGAGTCTCTTATTCTAAGTCTTCTTTACCCAGTTTACTTCTTTATTTTTGCCTTGTGAGCACTTCTTGCTTCTCTCATGGTGTCAACAATAGAACAAGGAGAGAGAAGAAATTGTCTTCATATGTATTACGACTTCGATCTCGTAACTTAAATTAAATATCCTGGCTCCTAAATGGCTGCTCATTCTGCTGTCTAGGGGCATTAAATTGCACTGAAAAATGTACTCATAAATTATGAAACATGAGTACAAATAATTAAGGATGTATAAGGAAGAACACAAAAACTTACCTGTACAAGAATATATATAATATAATAATAGTAAGTATATACAACTTACAATCTACTCCACTACATCATCACCTTCACTCCAGTTCACATTAGCTCACTAGCACACTGCTGCTAGCTAGTAGACAAAATATATAAACATGGTTTTTTTCATGACACATTCCCCTCAAGGAAGGTTCCTTGATGTTGGTGAGGGGCTCTTGATTTAGGGAATTTGATCTGTGCTCCAGTTCCCCGAATTAAGCCTGAATGCCTTCCACATCCCCCCTCCCCAGGCGCTGTATAATCCGGGTTTAGCGCTTCCCCCTTGATTATAATAATAATAATAATTCATGACATCTCCCTCCTTCCTGAAGGCTACTTAACCTACAGTTAAAACGTTAAATAATCTCCAAAACACAGACCCTAGTGTCTTAAAAAACATGAGAGTATTTACACACTAACTAAATTATTGTATACACTAAAAAAATTACCAAAATTACTCACAAAAAGCTCAAACATGATGACTTCACCCGTCACCGCCCGTTATCTTCTCCTGACCAGGAATTAATCACGTTCGGTTTCAGATCATTCCCGGTACTATTGAGCATTATTTTTTATACAATGTCTTACTGTAGCACACTGTGTAACAATAATACCCTGTGTGCTCATGCACGCGCGCACACTCAAACAAACACACACACACACACACAGGATGTTCTAAAGAGGGGACACAGAAACAAGGGGTCACATTTCTAAGTTGAAGACTCATATGAGTCAAAGGGATGTTAGGAAGTATTTCTTCAGTAACAGAGTACGTAGTTAGGAAGTGGATTAGTCTAGTAGGTGATGTAATGGAAGCAGGAACCATACATAGCTTTAAAACGAGGTATGATAAAGCTCTTGGACCAGTGAGAGAGAGGACCTTGTAGCTACACTCCCTGCCTCTCTGCTACTATCCATGCCTCCCTGCTACTATCCCTGCCTCCCTGCTACTCTCCCTGCCTCCCTGCTACTATCCCTGCCTCCCAGCTACTATCCCTGCCTCCCTGCTACTATCCCTGCCTCCCTGCTACTACCCCTGCCTCCCTGCTAATATCCCTGCCTCCCTGCTACTATCCCTGTCTCCCTGCTACTCTTCCTGCCTCCCTGCTACTATCCCTGCCTCCCAGCTACTATCCCTGCCTCCCAGCTACTATCCCTGCCTCCCTGTTACTATCCCTGCCTCCCTGTTACTATCCCTGCCTCCCTGTTAATCTCCCTGCCTCACTGCTACTCTCCCTATCAGAATACCGTTCTGCCTGCATCTCTGCTTCTCTCCCTGCCTCCCTGCTACTCTCCCTGACTCCCTGCTTCTCTCCCTGCCTTCCTACTACACTGCCTGCCTTCCTGCTGTTCTCCCTGCCTACCTTCTACTCTCCATTCCTCCCTGCTACAATCCTTGCCTCCCTGCTACTATCCCTGCCTGTCTACTGCTCTCCCTGCCTCCCTGCTACTCTACCTGCGAGTCAGTTACACTCCCTGTCTGCCTGCTACTTTCACTGTCTCCCTGTTACTCTGTGTCTTACTGCTACTCTCCCTGCCTGTCAACTACACTCCCTGCCTCCCTGCTGCTCTCCCTGTGTAGGTGGCAGTAAAGAGGACAGCATTAAAGAGAACAGCAATGAAGAGGTAAGAAATAAAGTGGACAGCATTAAAGTGGTAAGAAATAAAGTGGACAGCAATAAAGAGGTAAGAAATAAAGAGTGAAGCAAAAAGGAGGACAGCAATAAAGAGATAAGGAATAAGGAGGGATGGAAATAAATGGTATAAAATACCGACACAATGGAGGGAAACAAAGAGAGAAGCAAAAAAGAGGGAAGCAATAAAATGGGAAGTAATAAAGAAGCAATAAAGTAAGGAGCAAAAAGAAGGCAGCAATGGCAGGCAAATGACAGAGTTTTTTGACTACCACTCACTACTTTGTGATCGTCAATATGGCTTCAGAAAAGGTTACTCTGCTGCTGATCTGTTGTTAAACCTCTCCACTAAGTGGCACCAGTCACTGGATGAATCCAAAGTCAGCTGTGTGGTAGCACTGGACATTGCTGGTGCTTTCGACCGAGTGTGGCACCAGGTGTGGCACAGTGTAGCACCAGGGCCTCTTAGCAAAACTTCAAGCACTGGGAATTGCAGGCTCTATGCTATGTCTCCTCAGTGATTACCTTCATGGTAGATCTCTAAGTGTAGTTCTCAATGGAACGGAATCAGCAAGTGTTCCACAAGGAAGCGTACTGGGACCATTGTTATGGAATGTCTACTTCAACCACCTTCTTCATCTCATCCCAGAATCACATGCACATGCAGACGACTGTACACTGACATTCACTTATCCAAGAGAAGAAATCCCAGCTGCTCTAAGCTACATCAATCACCAGCTGAGATCTATATCAGCTTGGGGAAATAGATGGCAAGTAACATTTGCACCTGAGAAAACGCAAATGATGATCGTCTCTAGGCACCATGATGGCAATGCTGGTGCAGTAGTAATGATGAATGGGAGGGTGTTGGTACCTGGAGAAGAAGTTGACATCCTTGGGGTGAAATTTGACTCCAAACTGACCATGAAGAACCATGTTGTAAATCTTGCAAACAAGGCAGCCAGGAAGCTTACAGCACTTCGCCGTATCTCGTATCTGCTTGACAGTAGGGGTTGCAAGATTCTGTACGAGGCACAAGTACGCTCACATCTTGAGTATGCTCCACTTTCTTGGTTTGCCTGCCCCCCCCTCTCATCTACGACTGCTTGACAAAGTAGAGAACAGAGCAAGACGTCTCATCTCTCGCCTGGACCCATCCTGGATAGATCTGTCATTTCAGCAGAGCCTTCACCACAGGAGGGATGTGGGTGGGCTTACTGTTATGTACAAGGCCAATATTGTCAAAATACCACACTTGGATCCACTTCGAGGGCAGCGTGAAACAAGCTTTTATGCCACAAGAGGGGCAGAAAGCAGGAACTTCACTCTGGCTGTACCCTTCTCCAGAACATCACTCCATCTGAGATCATATATACCCAGGATGACTCGAGTATGGAACACATTCGTACAGCATAATGATGTCAACGAGATTAAGTCAGTTGATCAAATGAAAATGCTGGCCCACAGATGGCTCCAACTTCATCCTGTTCCCTAGCTTTCAAATGAGCTGATGTAGGTAACAGCTCTTAGCTTGTCAATAAAGCTAGAAATCCTTAACCTATAAATAGCTTGTCAATAAAGCTAGCGATCCCTAACCTAACCTTGTCAAACTCTGTGTAAAAAAAAGGCAGCAAAAAAGAAGGCAGCAAAAAAGAAGGCAACAAAAAAGAAGGCAGCAATAAAGAAGGTAGCAATAAAGAAGACAGCAATGAAGGAAATGAAGAAGGCAGCAATGAAGGAGGCATTTATGCAACATATGAGAATCTTTATTCATGAAACGTTTCACCACACAGTGGCTTCATCAGTCCAATACAAAGTAGAAAGGAGTAAGGAGAGGAGCAGTTTGAGGTAATCAGTCCCTCAGCCTGGAGTCGATGTGTTCAGTCCATCAATCTTGTAGAATGTACAGCATAGGGCCGTAGACGTGGCTTATATACTGTAGTGAGGTGACGTGAAGCAGGTGGAGGCGGGGTCATAGTGGTACCATCCACTAGTCGAAGTAGGTCTTCGTCCAAAGGTTGAACAAGTGTTGAAGAATTCTTTGTAACAAGATCCCATGATGCTGCAGTGTTTTTGTGATGAATGGTTTTTCAAACCATTCATCACAACTGTCAGACACTGCAGCATCATGGGATCTTGTTACAATTTCAAGAGTAGTGAAATTCCAAGTGCTTTCGTGACTACTCACATTGTCAAGGAACTATGAAAGTAATACATCAAAGGAAGGCAATTAAAGGGCCTAGACTACACCTCACAGTCAACCCCCAGAACAAAGAAACACCCGACGCGCAACAATACCGGACTCATAAGAAAAGAGGTCCTCACGACATCCCATTAACAAAATATTCTACCCCAGAAATAAGGTTTATTATTTGTCCAATGTATTATTAAACTCTAACCAAATTTTATTAATTATAAATGAGTCTAATTTATATAAACCTAAGGAAATATTCATATTATTTTCAAAACTGCTTTTTATGAAACAAGATTCAATTATATTCCTGTCGACCATGGACTTGCTTGATACAACTTTTTCAACTTTTTGAAAATCAATTGGATGGTTAAAATATCTTACATGAATAAATAGAGCAATGGAATCTTGTCCAGTTCTAATGCTATATTTATGTTGTTTTAATCTTAGTTCGAGATTTTTACCAGCAAATTTTACAAGGAATCTTATAGACACATCCGTCAGCATTTTGGGGGGAATTCTTTATCAAAAGTTTTTTTTACTGTATCAAAATTTTTAAATACAACTTTAATATTATAATAAAGTTGGTAGAATTACCGACAATATGTAAAGTAAAAGGACACAAGTGCAACTAATGTGACATTTTATTGTGGAGAGCGAAACGTTGCCACAATAAAATGTCACATAAGTTGCACTTGTGTCCTTTTACTTCACAACTTTAATATTAAAAGTCTTAAGAAGAGAAGGCATATCAACCAAGTTTTCATGGTAAGGGAGAACCAACATATTTTCAGTTGAATAAGGCTGGTTGTCCCTTTTTGGGTTTTATTTATTTATTTATTTATTTATTTTCAATTTGTGCACACATACAGAGGTACAAAAAAATACAGGTAAGAGCAGTATGCCAAAGCCACTTATACTATGCATAGCATTACGGGCTGGCTTAAAATTAACTTAAGATTAACTAAGCAATGATGAAATCAGTGATAAAACATTAATGTAAACAGATTACTATAAAGCACAATTGAGTATTACAAAGACAGGTCATATTGTTGCATTCAGTTAGGTAGTGATTCTGTTAGGTAGTGTATTTAAAAAATAATAAAGTTAGATTCGGTTTTAGGTTTAACATTTATATGATATAATTGTGAGAAACATTTAAGATATACAATTTATAAGGTTCAGTTATTCAGTATTTATTTGGTTTTGGGTGAGTAAGTGATCTTTGAGAAGAGACTTGAATTTATAATCAGGTAGTGTTTCTTTTATATTTACAGGTAATGAATTCCAGATTTTAGGGCCTTTTATGTGCATTGAGTTTTTGCATAGTGTGAGATGGACACGAGGAACATCAAAGAGTGATCTGTGCCTTGTGTTATGGTCATGTGTTCTGTTGAGGTTGGCAAGGAGATGTTTGAGGGGAGGGTTAATATCAGAGTTAAGTGTTCTATGTATGTAATAGGTGCAGTAATAAGTATGGATGTTTTGTATGGTGAGTAGGTTTAGTGTATTGAATATTGGTGGAGTGTGCTGCCTGTAGTGAGAATTTGTTATCATTCTAACTGCAGCCTTTTGTTGAGTAATTAGTGGTCTGAGATGGTTAATTGTTGTTGAGCCCCATGCACAAATTCCATAGGTGAGATAGGGGTAAATAAGAGAGTGATATAGGGCCAGGAGGGCTGACTGTGGAACATAGTACCGTATCTTCGATAGTATGCCTACAGTCTTGGAAATTTTCTTAGAGATGTGTTGTATATGTGTATGAAATTTGAGTCTATTATCAAGGTGGATTCCTAAGAATTTTCCCTCTGTTAGTTTTGTGATAGGTGATCCGTTTATCATTATGTTAAGAGGGACATCTGTAGCTCTGTTACCAAACTGAATGAAGTAGGTTTTGTCAATGTTTAGTGTAAGTTTGTTAGTCCTCATCCAGGTAGATATTTTCTGTAATTCGGTATTTACAGTATTGGCTAGCGTGACTGGGCTCGGGTGAGAGAATACGTATGTAGTGTCATCTGCAAATAGTGTGGGTTTGAGTAATTGCGAAGCATTTGGAAGGTCATTTATGTATAGGAGAAAGAGAAGAGGGCCAAGGACACTTCCCTGTGGGACACCAACTGTAATTGGTTGCGCAGAAGAGTTTGCCCCATTTGCGTACACATATTGGCTTCTGTTGCTGAGGTATGACTTGAGGTAGTTGAGGGAGTGCCCTCTTATACCATAGTGTGACAATTTTACGTGGAGCAAGTCATGGTCAACTGTATCAAAAGCTTTACGTAAGTCAATGAAGATCCCCAGTGGGACTTCTTTTTTCTCTATTGCAGTGTATATATGTTCTAGCATGTGTATAATAGCATCATTAGTATTTTTATTAGGCCTGAATCCAAATTGGCAGGGGTTGAGTATGTTTTGGGAGATAAGGTAGGAGTAGATTCGTTTATGAATTAATTTTTCAAAGATTTTTGAGAGAGGGTGTAAGTTGGATATTGGCCTATAGTTATTCAACTCTGTTTGGTCTCCTCCTTTGTGGATCGGGGTGACCCTTGCTATTTTGAGTACTGTAGGGAAGGTGGAGGATTCAATGGATTTGTTAAAGAGTGTTGCAATGATTGGTGATAGCACTTGTGACACTTTTTTGTATATAAAGGGTGGTAAGGTATTTAAATCTCCTGCCTTGTTTTTTAGTGCGTTGATAATAAGGGAGACTTCATATGGGTTAGTCGGAGCTAGGAACAGAGTGTTCGGGTAGTTGCCGGTGAGGTAGTCATTTGGTGGGGTATCTGAGCTTGGGATTTTATTGGCAAGGTTTTGTCCTATAGTGGAGAAGAAATCATTGAGTCTGTTTGCTGTTTCTGTTGGTGGGAGTTGGGGTTCATCTGATTTTGCTAATTTTATTTCGCTATTTCGTGATATCTTTTTTGTTCCCAGAATTTCTGATAGGGTTTTCCAGGTCTTTTTTATATCACCTCGTAAGTTGGATAATCTGTTCTCATAATACAATTTTTTTTGCCCTTCTTATCAGGCTGGTTAGGATTGACGAGTAACGTTTTGTTTCGTCTCTGGTTATGTGACCCATTCTGTACTGTTTTTCATATTGGTGTTTTGTATTTATGGATTTGAGAATGCTGGGTGTTAGCCAGGGACTGTTCAGTCTCTTTGCTGTCATCTGTTTAGTTTTTTTAGGGCAGTGCTTGTTATAGAGGTATTGGGTCTTTTTTAGAAAATTATTAATACATTCGTCAATATCTGTATAGGTTTCTAGCTCAGTGTGCCAATCGATGTTTGCTATTGCTGTTGTGAAGTTATTAATGGCTGCCTCATTGTGAAGTCTGAAGGTGACTTTAGTAGTGTCTTGGGGTAGTTTACCAAGAGTTGTTATGAGGAAAGTAGGGTAGTGGTCTGTGGTATTATCTGTAATTATGCCTGATTTTAAAGGGGATATGGTGTTGGTCCAGATGTGGTCAAGTAGGGAAACACTAGTCTCTGTAACTCTTGTAGGTTTTGTTACTGTTGGTAGTAACATACAGTTATTCATTGTGTTTGTGAATTCAGTAACGTGTGGGTCCTGGTCTTGCAGGAGATTTATATTGAAGTCACCTGAGAGTAGTAAGTGATCTTTGTTCATGCGTGCATCAGTTATCATACTTCCTAGATTTTGACTAAATTGGCTAATGTTTGACTGTGGAACTCTGTAGATGTTTATCAATGTGAGAGGTTTTTGTAGGTACTTGGATTTGAATTTAGCTATTATATATTCCCCATGTTCATCCCTTGTGCAAGTATTAGTGATACATTGTAGTTGGTCTGAGTAGTATATGGCTGTGCCACCCCCTTGTTGGTCTGGCCTACAGTTGTGTATGGCTGTGTATCCAGGAATGGAATAGACATCTGTACTATCAGGCTTTAGCCAGGTTTCAGTTAGTGTAATGATGGACATATTGGCATGTAAGGAATTTAGTAATGCTATGAGGTCATCGTAATGCTTGCTTAAAGATCTGATATTGTAGTTAAAGATAGTTATGTTGTTGTTGGCACTGAGAAGTGCCTTTGATTGCTCTGCAGTGTAGTAATTACAGTAACTGTTTGATTCATTTAAGTCATTAGATAAGAGGTTGGTATCAGGATCAATGCTTGTAATCATAAGATTTGTAGTGAATCTATAGTTTGAATTAAGTATAAAACAAAGTAAATAGTCTTAAGCTAAAAAAAATAGCCCCTAGATTATTTAACAAATGTAAAATAGTGAGCTAAGGGACTAATACAAATAAAGTGATGATCAAATAGTGGAGCTTGGGAATATGGTAGTAGGTAGTACTATAAAGGTAATTTTTTAAAGTTAGAATTATAGTATAAAATTATATTATAAAAGGGACTAATATAGGTTGTGGTGAACAATAAAGTGGTAATCAAATAAATGAGCTTTGGAATATAATGGCAAAATTGTGAACTTATTCTACTTTAGCACCTAAGAATAGCACCTTGATTATTTTAACAATTGTGAATATATAAACTAGGATAGTTATATAAAGCTAAAATAAAGGAGAAAATATATAAGGGACTAAAATTAAGTAATGGTAAGCAAAGTTAAATCTACAGATGGTAGGAATTATAATATAAACTTATAATATAAAAATACAAATTGAAATGGTACTTGCAATTGCACTAGAGTCTGGTATAGGTTGTTGACAAGATCAAGATTATAACTAGATTTAAATTGACAAAATAAAATTCACAATTAAAGTACCAAAAGAATGATAGTAAAAAAAAATAACAGTGGTAATGTCTTGGTTATAATATGATAGTAAGAGGGCAGACAGGTACACAGGTACAAGGGATAATATAAAGGTTGGGGTTGAATATAAAAACTTGAAAATTTGGCTACAAAATGTTATGGGAAGTATAAAATAATGTTTAATCTACAAAAGTAAAATTGACTGGTAGTAAATATGGTGTTTAATAAAAATTTTAGTAAGTAATAATGATTACAAAAAAGTGAAAAAGTAATGTTTATTTCATTCAATATTGCACTGGTAGTTATACTTGAGGTTATATGGCAGTACAAGGTAATTAAGAGTAATCTAGGATAGTAAATGTGGTATTAAAACAGGTTAAGGTAATTAGACAAGTAATGGTTATTAAATGTCAAAAATGTTAAGAGTAAATTGAAATTATAGTAAAAATGATATTTATTAATTTTAGTAAGTAATATCAATTGATAGTATTTAAAAAATATTAGGTAGTAATATGGACAGAGAAAGTATCAATTCAGCTAATGTTTAAGCGAACAATACTAATGCTTACTAGTAAAATCACAAAATGAGGTAGTTGATTATTTAATTACTAAGAGATTGTACAATGAAATTTGAACAATAATGGAGTTGGGTTGGTATTGGGTTGCAAAAAGTATTTCTAGCAATTTTAAATGATTTATCAATTACGTTTCTCGGGTATTTCAGATCAATGGCTATTTCATAAATTTTGGATATTTCTTCATCTATGAACTCTGGACTACAAATACGTAAAACTCTGAAAAACATTGATGAGAAAACAGACAGTTAATACATAGCATTAGAAATCTTTCTTATGAAGAAAGATTGAAGACTCTTAAATTACATTCACTTGTTTAGACGAAGAATGAGGGGAGACCTGATCGAAGTGTACAAGTGGAAGATAGGTATTAATAAAGGGGATATTAATAAGATCTTGAGAATACCTCTCCAGGAGAGAACCCGTAGTAATGGATTTAAATTAGACAAGTTTAGATTTAGAAAGGATATAGAAAAGTATTGGTTTGGAAATAGGGTAGTTGATGAGTGGAACAGTCTACCTAGTTGGGTTATTGAGGCTGGGACTTTGGGTAGTTTCAAATTTAGGTTGGATAAATATATGAGTGAGAGGGGTTGGATTTGAGTTGGACTTGCAAATGAGTGGATAGACTTATCAGAGCTTATTTCTTGGGGAGAATTGAAAATTAGGTTGGTCAAATGTTTTGTTAGTGGGAGGGATTGTAAAGGACCTGCCTAGTATGCCCAACAGGCCTGCTGCAGTGATCCTCCTTTCTTATGTTCTTATGTATGGCATCCCGTGGCTTGAGTAGGCATCCAGGGGCCTAAGTAAGGATCCTGTTGGCTGGTAAGGCAACCAATGACTTTTTACCTGCATGTGATTTCGGGGTCAACGCCCCTGGGCCCTATTTCTGACCAGGAGACGTGGTGGATCAGGGCCTGATGAACCAGGCTGTTACGGCATTACCGACGTATGAACCACAGCTCGGCTGGTCAGGAGCCTATCCAGCTTCTTGAGGGCAGCCAGGGGTCTATTGGTACTCCCTTTTAAGTGTGCTGTGAGGAAGCTAAACAGTCTTTGGCCTCTTTCACTTATTGCGTTGCCTTTTAGCGCCCTCGTGGTGTCCCTGCTTTTCAATGGAGGGATGTTACATCCCCTGCCAATTCTTTTGCTTTTGTAGGGAGTGATTTTCGTGTGCAGATTTGGGATTAGTCCCGACGAATGTGAGTGTTCTACTGGGAATGCCACAACGAGCACCAAAGAAGCATTGGCAGACGTGAGTGAGACATCCCTAGAAACCCCAACGAAGACCATCGAGAACGTCTTGACGAATTCTACAAGTGGTGTAATGCTACCTGGCGAATGTGAGTCGACTACTCGGAGCATCACGACGGACGACGCAAAGGAAGGTGTAAAAACATTGTTGTTGTTGGGGATAGCCAGATTAGGTACATGGATAGGGCATTCTGCTTGAAGGACAGGAGTAGGAGGCAGAGAGTGTGTTTTCCAGGGGCAGGGATGAAGGATATTGTTAGCCGTCTGGATGACATCATGAGAGGTAATGGGAGCAATCCTATTATCTGTCTCAGTGCTGGAGGCAACGATGTTGGCAGACGTAGGAGTGAGGACCTGATTAGCAGGTATAGGTCAGCAATAGAGATAATTAGGAGGAAGGGTGGGAAACCTGTCATATGTGGCATTTTGCCAAGGAGAGGAGTTGGAAATGAATGGTTGTCCAGAGCAATTGGTGTCAATTGCTGGCTGGACAAATACTGTAAGGAAAATGCGGTAACATTCATTGACAACTGGGACCTCTTCTATGGCAGAAATGACATGTATGCCAGGGATGGGGTTCACTTATCTAGGTGTGGGGTGGGAGCACTGGCCAACGCAGTGGAGGGAGCTGTTAGGTCTTTAAACTAGGAATAGTTAGTGGTATGGGTTTTTGCAGGAAAACTGTGAAGTCTCAGGGTAGTAATATGAGTACTAGGAGAACTAATAATAGGCAAAATGAGGTGGATATCGGAAAGCCAGTGGCACTAATTGACAAGGACAGTAATAGGTTTAGTGGAATAACAGAAAGGAGCAGGAATGATAAAGAGAAAGGAGGGTCCTTAAGTATATATTATACAAATAGTCGCAGTGCTAGGAATAAGATGGACGAGTTGAGACTAGTTGCTAGTGCAGGTAACATAGATGTATTTGCCATTACTGAGACGTGGTTTAATTCAAAAAGTCGGGACATGCCTGCAGAATGCCACATTCAGGGTTTCAAATTGTTCCAAGTAGATAGAAGTATCGGGAAGGGGGGTGGGGTGGCATTGTATGTCCGAGATCGCTTGAACTGTTGCATTAAAACGGGTATTAAGTCTGAAGTAACACATACAGAGTCTGTTTGGATAGAATTTTCAGAGGGGCATGAAAAATTAACTTTAGGTGTGATATACCGTCCCCCAAATTTAGATAGGGACCAGGGAAGACTACTATGGGAGGAAATTGTTAGGGCCACAAGGCACGATAATGTAGTAATTCTAGGAGACTTTAACTTTAGTCATATTGATTGGAATTTCTTGACTGGGAATTTAGAATCATACGACTTCTTAGAAGTAGTTCACGATTGTTTTTTGAAGCAGTTTGTGACAGAACCTACAAGGGGTAATAACCTGCTTGACTTAGTTCTGGCAAACAATTAATCCCTTGTTAATAATTTAGAAGTTTCAGAGGAACTGGGTGCTAGCGACCACAAATCAATTACATTTAGAATTGAATGGAAGTATGATAGTAGGGATAACTCAGTAACAGTCCCAGATTTTCGCTTAGCAGATAACAATGGGCTTAGAGAACACTTATCATCTGTTGACTGGGGTAACGAAGAGAGCTATCAATATGACAGTTTTCTGAACACAATACATGCTGCTCAAAGAACATTTATCCCTTATAAAGAAATTAGATCAAATAGAAATGACCCAAAATGGATGAATAATAGGCTGAAATATCTACTAGGGCATAAGAAAGGAATTTATAGGCGTATCAAAAGAGGCGAGGGTCATCTTATGAATCAGTATATTGACATTAAGAGGGACATTAAAAAGGGGATAAGAAAAGCTAAAAGGGACTATAAATTAAAGTTGCTAGGGATTCTAAAACTAACCCAAAAAGTTTTTTCCAGGTATACAGAACAAAAGTCAGAGATAAGATAGGTCCCCTTAAAAATAACTATGGGCATCTTACTGACAAAGAGAATGAAATGTGCTCGATTTTAAATAATTATTTTCTCTCGGTTTTTACACAGGAAGACACTAATAATATTCCGGTAATTAATTTTTATAGTGGGCCAGAAGAAGATAAATTATGTAACATCACAGTCACTAGTGAAATGGTTGTGAAGCAGATAGACCGACTGAAGCAAAATAAGTCACCGGGTCCTGATGAGGTTTTTTCAAGGGTTCTAAAGGAATGCAAAATGGAAGTCTGTGAACCATTAACTAATATTTTTAATTTATCTCTTCAAACAGGTGTAGTGTCTGATATGTGGAAGATGGCTAATGTAATTTCTATTTTTAAAACAGGGGACAAGTCGTTACCGTCAAATTACCGCCCAATAAGCCTGACCTCAATTGTAGGCAAATTACTAGAGTCAATTATAGCTCAAATTATAAGAAGCCATCTCGATAAGCATAGCTTGATTAATGATACTCAGTATGGATTCACAAGAGGCCGGTCTTGTCTAACTAATTTATTAACTTTCTTCAGTAAAGCTTTTGAGGCTGTTGACCACGATAAAGAATTTGATATTATTTACTTAGATTTTAGTAAGGCATTTGATAGAGTTCCGCACCAAAGACTGTTGAAGAAAGTAGCAGCTCATGGCATTTTGGGAAGAGTGCTCTCGTGGATCGAATCATGGCTCACAGACAGGAAGCAGAGAGTGTCCATAAATGGGGTTAAATCCGAGTGGGGATCAGTAACAAGTGGCGTTCCACAGGGATCAGTCTTGGGCCGGTTGTTGTTTATAATATATATCAATGATCTTGATGAAGGAATTACTAGTGATATGAGCAAATTCGCCGATGACACGAAGATAGGTTGGATAACTGATTCAAACGTAGATGTTAGGGTACTTCAGGAGGATTTAGACAAACTCTACTCTTGGTCAGAAAAGTGGCAGATGCAGTTCAGTGTAGATAAATGCAAGGTTCTGAAGCTCGGGAGTGTCCATAACCCTAGCACTTATAAGTTAAATAATATAGAACTTAGCCATACAGATTGCGAAAAGGACTTGGGGGTTATGGTAAGCAGCAACCTTAAACCAAGACAGCAATGCCTAAGCGTACGTAATAAGGCAAATAGATTACTGGGATTTATATCAAGAAGTGTAAGCAACAGAAGTCCAGAGGTCATACTGCAGCTTTATACATCATTAATAAGGCCTCACCTAGATTATGCAGCTCAATTCTGGTCTCCATATTACAGAATGGACATAAATTCGTTAGAAAACATTCAGCGTAGGATGACTAAATTAATGCATAGCATTAGAAATCTTCCTTATGAAGAAAGATTGAAGACTCTTAAGTTACATTCACTTGTTAGACGAAGAATGAGGGGAGACCTGATCGAAGTGTATAAGTGGAAGATAGGTATTAATAAAGGGGATATTAACAAGGTCTTGAGGATATCTCTCCAAGAGAGAACCCGCAGTAATGGATTTAAATTAGATAAGTTTAGATTTAGAAAGGACATAGGAAAGTATTAGTTTGGAAATAGGGTAGTTGATGAGTGGAACAGTCTACCTAGTTGGGTTATTGAGGCTAGGACTTTGGGAAGTTTCAAATTTAGGTTGGATAAGTACATGAGTGGGAGGGGTTGGATTTGAGTGGGACTTGCACAT
Source organism: Cherax quadricarinatus (assembly GCF_038502225.1). Lineage (NCBI taxonomy): Eukaryota > Metazoa > Arthropoda > Malacostraca > Decapoda > Parastacidae > Cherax > Cherax quadricarinatus. The sequence continues at coordinate 51,355,887 of NC_091301.1, forward strand.
CGGAGCTTGTTTCTTGGGTGGCATTGAAAGTTGGGTTTTCAAATGTTTGTTAGTGGGATGAATTGTAAAGGACCTGCCTAGTATGGGCCAACAGGCCTGCTGCAGTGTTCCTCCTTTCTTATGTTCTTATGTTCTTATGTTCAAGGATTTTAAAAGTGCATATTATCATGTATCTTTCTCTCCTGCATTACAGGGAATACAGATGAAGAGACTTTAACAGTTCACAATAATTTAAGTGCTTTATCATTCTTATACTTGCCTTGAAAGTTCTCTGTATATTCTCCTGGTCTGCAGCTACACGTGCCTTGATTTGAAGAGAATATTCATGGCTTGATATCTCTAGTTTTGAAGGTTCTCATTATCCATCTTATCGTTTTCCCAGCAAATGTGGTAGACACATTATTGTGATCTTTGAAAGTGAGATTCTCTGACATTGTCACTCTCAGGTCCTTCACTTCGTTTCTCGCTCTATTGTGTGGTTAGAAATTTTCTACATAAGATAGAATTTAAAATTCTTCGATTTTTTTGTAGTGGAGTAATTGAAATTTGTCTTACATAAGAATGTAAGAAGGAAGGAGCACTGAAGCAGGCCTACTGGCCCATGCTAGGCAGATCCAAGTTAACTGCTGGCCAAAACCAGTCAGGTCCAAATCACAACCATTTATACACCTCAATCATATCCCCCCTAATTCTACTCCTTTCTAGAGAGTGCAGATTCAGGGCCCTCAGTCTATCCTTATAGGAAAGATTTCTAATACACGGGATGAACTTTGTCATCTTTCTTTGTACCTTTTCCAGTCCTAACCAAAGATATATAGAGTTGAAGAACCACCTGAGGACTCCTGTTACTTATACAACTTGACATGAAGCCAAGGATTCAGTTTGCTTTATGCTCTGCTGTCATGGTTTAAGAGTATTAACCAGAACTTTTAAATCTTTTTTGCAATCAGTAATCTACATTATTTACTTTATATGTGGCATAGTTATTTTCCTTTGCAATGATTAGCATTTTGCATTTGTGTATATTAAACTACATCTGCCACTTCACCGACCACTGCACCAGTCTATTCAGATCCTCTTGGAGTGCTCTAATGTCTTCGTCAGAATGAATTCAGTGGCCTATTTTGGTGTCATCGGCAAACTTGCTTATGTCTCCATTTATTTCCTCATCTATGTCATTGATGTAAATTGTGAACAACAAAGGGCCCAACACTGATCACCTGTGTAACACCGCTCGTGATACGCCCCCACTCTCATTTTTCCCTGTTTATGCAAACTCTCTGCTGCCTATCTATCAACCACGCCTCAGTTTAGGAAAAAAATCAAAATTCTTAATGAAGTCTATAGGCACAATATCATGTTCATTACCATGATCTTTCAAGATGGCTAAAATTGCCTCGGCATTTATTGATTCTATAAATATTCGAACTATGGAGGTAATGCTTATTGGTCTATAGTTCGAAGCTAAGGACCTGTCTCTTTCTTTGTAAATAGGTATCGCATTTGGCATTTTTCACTTGTCTGGCGCCATGCCAGTTTGCAGTGATATGTTGAAAAGATTAGCCAAAGGTTTGCTAAGTTCCTCTTTACATTCCTTTAAAACTCTTGCAAACACTTCATCAGGGCCTGGGGATTTGTTAGGTTTTAATTTATCTATTTGTCTGAGGACTCTGGCGCTAGTGACCCTAATCGTCCAAAATTCATTTTCATCCTGTCCTACATAATTTATTATATCTGGAATTTTGCTAGTGTCTTTCTGTTTAAGAACTGAGAGGAAGTGTTAAAAAATGTGCACATCTCCTTAACACCGTTAGAAATATGACCTGAGTTATTTTTGAGAGGGTCAATCTTGTCCCTAATCTTACTTCTGTATACCTGAAAGAAACCTTTTGGGTTCGTCTTTGAATCTCTTGCCACTTTAGCCTCATAATCTCTCTTTATTTTTATTCCCTTTTTTATAAGATAAAAGAGATTATGAGGGTAAAGTCGCAAGGGATTCAAAGACTAACCCAAAAGATTTATTTCAGGTATATAGAAATAAGATTAGCGACAAGACTGGCCGACTCAGAAGTTACTCGGGTCAGATCACTGACAGTGATAAGGAAATATGTAGAATTTTTAACACTTACTCATTGAGCTTTGTATTGTTTTCTGTGGCCCATTTAATGATTTGATTGATGTCCGCTTGGAGATCTGCGGTGTCTTCGATGGATGACATTGTCATGGAAATTCTGGTGTCATCCGCAAAGGAAACCCCGTTGCTGTAGCTTACATCTCTGTTTATGTCTGATATCAAGATGAAGAGCAGGATAGGAGGGAGTACTATACCTTGTGGAACCGAGCACAACTGGTAAAGCATCCCGTGGCCTGGTAGGCAATGCTCTCGCTTCAAACACAATGTCCGTGGTTCGATTCCCGGCAAGGATGGAAACACCGGGCATGTTTCTTCACACCTGTTGACAGAGTTCACCTAGCAAGGAAATAGGTACCTGGTTATTAGTCGACTGGTGTGGGTGGCGTCCTGAGGGACAAGACTGAAGGACTCACGAAGGAAATGAGACGGTCTTCGATGACGCACTGACTTTCCAATGTTGTCCTGGGTAACTAACCACTCTGGGTGTGAAGGCTTACTCAGCCCTGTAACAACTTCAGACAGTATTACCCAGGCTGGCTCCTCCTCAGGAAAATTAGTGAATACAAAAAGAAATAATAACAGACAAACATAAACACTTTATTATGTAGAAAATATAAAATATAAAACACTTAAATATGAAATATTAATCCTACATTAAAGAAAATGAAAAAGGAAAAATATAAATGATAACTGAATTCAACGCTAAGTTAACACTTGGGTGTCTGGTGTTGGTGACACTGCTTGTTGAAATCGTAGCGGTTGCTGATGATGGGGGGAGGGGCGCAGGTGTTGGTGACCACCACTGGCTAGTTCTTCACAGATTAACGCCGTGAGTAGTATCCCGATGACAGGAAAGCAGGTTCTTTACCGCTGCAATGATGTGGGGTTACGTCCTGCAATTTCATACAGGTGCACAGGTACTTAAATGCAAAATGGGGAAGTCCCCAGGACGTTAGTCCTTCTCCTGTTCTTCTCGTTGATAGACAGGTGACCCTCACTGTCATCCAAGCTGAAAAGATAGACAGGTTACCCACTGCTTAAATAATCACTCTCCATGGCAGTGTACATTACTCAAAAGACGTGGTGATTATTACAACAGTCAACCTAGAGCAAGACTGAAAGGACTAAGTTTATTATTGGTCAAAAGTGAAGCTTTTAACCAATAAATCCACTAGAATACAAGGCAGGCATGTACTTACAGTAGTGTTGGGAGCTGCGAGTCGAGTGATTTACTGTTTGACCAGAGCCCCATACGTCACCTTTCGAGGGGGGGGAAGAGGGAGGGGAAGGGATAGCAGGAGCTAGACTGACCCTACGTTAACAAGCAGCCTGCAATGAAACTATCACTTTAAGGGGGGGGGGAAGAAAAGGCGGGAAAAACGGGATCGTGACTTACCCTACCTTAACTAGTAGCCGGCAATGAAACTATCACTTTCGGGGAGGGGAAAGAAAGGTGGGAGCGTGACTTACCCTACCTTAACTAGTAGCCGGTAATGAAACTATTGTTACTATATTGCTACTCCTATCTATTGAACTTTTCCCTCACACTCCCCCATACCAAGACTTATAGTCAAGGAGTATAAGAAGAATAGGCGAGGAAAAAGTTCTAACATGTGGAAGTCGCATAAGGCAACAAATCTTCTACTGACTGTCACGACTTAACCAGTCAGAGAAATAATTGGGTGAACCATTGATATACACAATATGGAACTTAAAAGCCTGGAGTGCCAATGTCCACCTCAAGAGGCGACTGTTGGTTCACTTAAAAGTTTCTAGGTATATCAAAGGTTTGTGGTCCGTTTCTAAAATGAATTCTTTTCCCAGCAAATAAAATTTAAGTTTGGAGATACCCCACACAAGGGCTAAACATTCCTTTTCTATGGTGGAGTATCTTGTTTCTGCGGGAAGGAGTTTGTGGCTTAGGAAGCATACAGGGAAGGGAGTACCATCATGGTATTGTAGTAACACCGCACCTAAGCCAGTATTGGAGGCATCAGTTCTCAAATAAAATGTTTTATTAATATCAGGAATCTTAAGTATAGGGTCTTTCGAAAAGATACTTTTAATCTCATTAAACTTATCCTGAGCTACGTCGGAAAGTTCAAGAGGTTCCTTCACAGACTTTTTAAGAAAGTCGGATAAGATGCCTGTAAGATCAGTAAGGTTCGGGATAAACCGTGCATAAAAATTTACAGAACCAAGAAAGCTTCGCATGAGCTTCTTGGTTTTGGGGAATAAAGCTTTGATCTTACTGGGGAGAGGCTGCAGAGAGTTATTAGAAAGTATCAGTCCAAGATATCTAATCTTGTTATACCCAAGGAAGCATTTCTTCGGCTTGGCAGTGAGTCCATGTGAGCGTAACCTACGCAAAACTGATGTTAATGTTTGGATATGTTCGCCCCACGTGGATGTCATTACGTAAATGTTATCAAAATAAACTGAAACATTTGGCATATTACCCAAGACCTTTCTCATCAGTCTCACGTAGGTAGCACAGGCAGTTACCAAACCGAAGGGCATAGTTCTATACTGCATCAGTCCTTGGTGTGTTGGAAAAGCGGTGTACTGCTTAGAAGAAGGATCTAACATTACTTGATGATATGCCTGCGCAATATCAATCTCTGAAAAGAAGGAAGAGTCATAAAATTTGTGTAGATCGCTATCTATTAAGGGCATAGGCTCAGCATCCCACCGAGTTATAGCATTATGGCCTCTGAAGTCAATAGCAAGTCTATATAAATTATCCTCCTTCTTAACCATGACTACTGGTGAGCAATATGCAGATACTGAAGGTTCAATGATCTTTAGTTTTAATAATTTGTCTACCTCTCGGTCAAATGCATCCCTAAGGTGAACTGGAACTGGGTATAATTTCCGTTTGATAGGATTGTCCGTCACTAAGTCAATCTTATGGACTACCGTGGAGGTAACACCTGGAATATCAGTAAAGACGTCTGAAAAGTTACTCACACATTGAAGTTCATGTCTCTTATGGTCATCCAAAGATTCATTAATATTAATGTTGGTTGCATCCGAGTGGTCAAGAGTCACCAAGTCATGTAGTTCTTCATCATAGTCTAAGTTAGAGGTGTCAATTACGCACTCTTTACATTCTTCAGTTGTGTTATCAAGTTTGTGTGGAAAAACTAAGTCAAAGTTGTTAAGGCAGTTAACCGAATTTCTTCGGTAATATTTCTTAAGGATGTTGATATGATAAAGCTTAGGTTTCCCCTTGACTTCTATGAGGTAGTCAACTTTCCTACAAATTTTTAATACTTTATATGGACCTTTCCATGCTACTAATAATTTATTTGACTTGATAGGCAAAAGTACAAGAACTTCATCCCCTACTTTAAAACTTCTCCTCTGACTTTTGGAATCAAAATAGGTTTTGTACTGGTCCATTGACAAACTTAAGTTTTTCGAAACTATATCAGAGGTCTCCTCAAGTTTGGATCTAAGGTCAAGGAGAAACTGGTAAGAAGACTGAACCTCAGCATTTACCTCCTCATTAGTCCATGTCATGAAGGATGGACAATGGGCCTCTGGCCTGTCTACCATAGAGAAGTTCAAAAGGTGAAAACCCCAAAGAGTCACTGGGAACTTCCCTCATGGCAAACAAAGCACAGGGTAGGTAACGATGCCACTCCTTAGGTTTAAGGGAGCAAAGTTTACTTAAAATGGACTTGAGAATCGAATGCTGGCGCTCAATCCTCCCATTACATCTGGGATGATAGGGTGTTGTGAAGAGAGGCTTCACTCCTAGAAGTTGGTAGAGATGTTGCATTAAGTCAGATGTGAATTGTGTCCCACGGTCAGACAAAATTTCTCTAGGGATGCCCACTCTGGAGAAGATGGACAAAAGGGCTTCAGCCACCTCTGTAGTAGTTATGGTTTTTAAGCGAACGGCTTCAGGGAAACTCGAAGCATAATCAACTAATGTTAATATATATCTATGTCCCCCAGATGAAAGTGGAGATAAAGGACCAACGATGTCAATAGCTACTCTATCAAACGGTACCGTAAAGATAGGCATTTTGACCATAGGTACTCGCCTGGTACCTCGGGAGGATGACAGTTGGCAAACTTTACACGATCTACAATAGGTAGTGACATCTGAGGACATTTTTGGCCAAAAATAGGTTTCCCTAATTTTATTTAAGGTTTTACGAAGCTAGAAATGTCCGGCCACTGGCAGGTCATGAGCCATTTTAAGAACAGTCTCTCTGCATTGACTTGGAACAACTAAGATGGAATAGTCTATCTCATCTGAATTTAATTTGAATACTGACTTGTACAAGATATCTTTTATATATTCAAATTTATATGAAAAGTTTTTCCTTTGGATAACTTGATTTTGTTTAGCGGCATTATGGCAATTCTGAAGAGAAGGGCAATTACGTTGTAACTTGACAAAGGAGTCCTTCGATACGTCTAAAGGCTTAAAGTCAGGGAAAATCAAAGGATGGACAGTAGGAGAAGCCTGGGCTTTGGTCTGAGCCCTAGTCAAGACATTTATGGTATCGGAGGTGATACCTTCACTTTCATCTAACAAGTGAACCGGTGATCCTACTACCTCGCTTTCGAGAGTAGCATCACTGGTTTTTAATCCCACATGAATCTCACGAGACATTGTCTCATCTGAACTTTCGAGGGGCTTCTCTGACTCTACAGGAAGAGGATCTGAAACACTTATATCCATCTTTGGTGATGAAAGGTCAACCTCAGAAGGAAGAATGGCACCTTTTACATTACCTATTAGTACGGAGCAAGAAGTGATGGGAGCTAGTACGGCCTCAGACCAACCTCTGAACCATTTAGACCTAATGTAACAACGGATGGTAGGAAAAGTGTCCGTAAAGCCCAAGTAGTCTGAAAGTATAGCAGAGGAACGAGTTTCTTTAAGGTTAGGGAACAGCTTATCAGAAATGACTATACATGTGCATCCAGTGTCTTGTAAAATGGTAGATACATTAAGTCCATTAACTGTTCCTGAACAGAAGGGTGCTTGGTCATTACAGTCTTTAAAACATCTTCCAACTTTTTGGACCTTCTTAGAAGGACAATCTGGACGTTTATGTCCCTTAACACCACACAAATGACAAACAGGAATAAAAGAAGTCATTTTACTTTCCACTAGAGGCTTTGATTTCTTAAGGTCTGATGAACCCTTGCCCTTAGGGTTCGATCCCTTTAGGTCTTTATAGGAATTGCGAGCCTCAGCATATAGGTCAGCAGCCTCAGCAACTTCCTCAGCTTTAATCAGATTGCGTTCTCTAATGAATGTTCGTATCTGGGAGGAAGAGCTGTCAGGAACTGGTCAGGAACCATGAAGTCTCGAAGAGATTCATAACTGTGATCAATTCCTGAACTCTCTATCCAAAAGTCGAACAAACGAAAGAGTGTTACCTGTAACTGTTGAAAGTTCTGGCCAGGCTGTAAGGTGGCATACCTGAAATCTTTCCTGTAAGAATTAGTGGTTTTTTGATATGCTTTAAGGATTGCCTTCTTTAGTAGGTTATAATTACATATGATATCCTGCGACAAAGTTGCATAGATATTCAAAGCAGTAACAGAAAATAACATTCCTAACCTGGTAGCCCAGGTGTCAGCAGGCCATTCACAGAGGGTAGCGGTATTTTCAAACCTGATAATGTATGAAGTTATGTCTTCCCCCTCTGTGAAGGGAGGTAAATTAGGTGTTGGAATATGTGCACTAGCTGCACATTGTTCCATTACTCCTTCATTTAATTGCTGTTGTGAGAAAGTTAACTTTTTATTCTCTAATTCAAGGCGAGCTTGTTCGAGCTCGCGATCCTTTTTTCTCTCTCTTAACTCATATTCTCTGTCCTTTGCTCTTTCCTCAAGTTCCCTTAATTTAACCTGTTCCTCACGTACTCTTGCTCTCTCCTCACGATCAAGTCTATCACGCTCTTTTTGGTCTTCTCGCACTCTTTCTAACTGTCTTTCTCTCTCAATTCTCTCTCTCTCCTTTTTCTCCTGTCTTTCAAGGCTCTCTTTCTCCTTTTTCTCTTCTCTTTCGATTCTCTCTCTCTCCTTATTCTCTCTCTCTCCTTATTCTCTTCTCTTTCCCTTTCTAGCTGTTTTTCTTCTCTCTCAATTCTCTCTCTTTCAAGTCTTTCCTGGATCTTAGCACTAATGAAAGATTCTAAATTTTTCCCTGTTATTCCTAACTTACTTCCAGCATTCATCCAAAACTGGTATTCCTCCATGCTTGCAAGAATAACTTAAACTATCAGGGGAAATGAAACGGGTATTAAAGAAAATGGAGGGTTCAATTCCTGCTCCGCTCAAACTGTAAATAAACCAGAGGGCTCGATCCCTGCTTCAATTAAACAATATGTATTAACGAAAACGAAGGGTTCTATGCCGGCTCCGAGCAAACAGTAAGTAGAATGGGGTCTCTTGACCATCCAATCTTCTCACCAACAAATCAAGAGTGTCCTATGACAGTTCCCTTGATATAATGAAGAGCTCAATGAAACAAGTTGTCACTGCAAAATCTCGGGTCCCTAGAGTCTAATCCTCCAAAGTGTTTCAAGCTCACATGAAAAAGTGGCAGAATTAACTATTATATCCTGCCTGACTTGACTTACAATAAATTGAGACTATAACAATCACCAAATCTTTTAAATACCTGTACTGTAGTCCTACCATAGAGAATGATTACTCATGGCTGGTGGTAACCGTCTGTGGTATGCGGCGTTGAAGTTCCAATGGTAGATTCGAGATGGAGTTGAATCTTGATTCAGTAGAGTTGATCCTGGCAATGTCGCCACTTGTGAAGGCTTACTCAGCCCTGTAACAACTTCAGACAGTATTACCCAGGCTGGCTTCTCCTCAGGAAAATTAGTGAATACAAAAAGAAATAATAACAGACAAACATAAACACTTTATTATGTAGAAAATATAAAATATAAAACACTTAAATATGAAATATTAATCCTACATTAAAGAAAATGAAAAAAGAAAAATATAAATGATAACTGAATTCAACGCTAATTTAACACTTGGGTGTCTGGTGTTGGTGACACTGCTTGTTGAAATCGTAGCCGTTGCTGATGATGGGGGGGGGGAGTCGCAGGTGTTGGTGACCACCACTGGCTAGTTCTTCACAGATTAACGCCGTGAGTAGTATCCCGATGACAGGAAAGCAGGTTCTTTACCGCTGCAATGATGTGGGGTTACGTCCTGCAATTTCATACAGGTGCACAGGTACTTAAATGCAAAATGGGGAAGTCCCCAGGACGTTAGTCCTTCTCCTGTTCTTCTCGTTGATAGACAGGTGACCCTCACTGTCATCCAAGCTGAAAAGATAGACAGGTTACCCACTGCTTAAATAATCACTCTCCATGGCAGTGTACATTACTCAAAAGACGTGGTGATTATTACAACAGTCAACCTAGAGCAAGACTGAAAGGACTAAGTTTATTATTGGTCAAAAGTGAAGCTTTTAACCAATAAATCCACTAGAACACAAGGCAGGCATGTACTTACAGTAGTGTTGGGAGCTGCGAGTCGAGTGATTTACTGTTTGACCAGAGCCCCATACGTCACCTTTCGAGGGGGGGGGGAAGAGAGAGGGGAAGGGCTAGCGGGAGCTAGACTGACCCTACGTTAACAAGCAGCCTGCAATCAAACTATCACTTTAAGGGGGGGGGGGAGAAAAGGCGGGAAAAACGGGATCGTGACTTACCCTACCTTAACTAGTAGCCGGTAATGAAACTATTGTTACTATATCTCTACTCCTATCTATTGAACTTTTCCCTCACACTGGGTTAAAAATCCGAATAAAATCTTTTTACACCAGTTTGTAAAGCATTCAGTGATGAATGCTTGTTGTTCCGTAACTCGATTGGTAGCGCACTCAGCTCACACACTGACGTCCGGGGATCGATCTCCCGGTATGGCTGAAAAACATTAGGACGTGTTTCCATAAGATACCTGATGTCCATGTTCACTCGTCTGTAATAATGGGTACTTAGGTGTAGTGGATTGGTGTGGGTCGCATCCTGGGTGTTAGTGGACTGGTGTGGGTCACATACTGGGTGTTAATGGATTGGTGTGGGTCGCATCTTGGGTGTTAGTGGACTGGTGTGGGTCACATCCTGAGTGTTAGTGGACTGGTGTGGGTCACATCCTGGGTGTTAGTGGATTGGTGTGGGTCACATCCTGGGTGTTAGTGGACTGGTGTGAGTCACATCCTGAGTGTTAGTGGACTGGTGTGGGTCACATTCTGGGTGTTAGTGGACTGGTGTGGGTCATATCCTGGGTGTTAGTAGACTGGTGTGGGTCGCATCCTGGGTCAAAACTGACCAATTTAAAGGAAATGCTCAGCATAACAAGGGACTTTCTATATAGTAGAATGTCATTGATGTCAACTATGGTCTGTATACCTTGTACATGTACTTGTACATATACATGTGACTAACTGGTATAATTCCTATGAGTGTTCCTCTGTTCAGACCTTTAACAGTGACCTTGTGAGCAGTATTCAGAGCTACCTAGAACCGCCACTGAAACCTCCTGGTACTCTAAACCCAAATAACTTCCATAATAATTATACCTCCTATAGAAACCATATTTATTATAATGATCCTTAACTTCGAACATTAAAACGTACTGTTCGCAGACTAGGCCTAGCCTATAGAAATCGTCCGTACCCTGAAATGCCGAGGCTCTTTCAAACTGCCCTTACTGCTGCCAGAGAGCGCATGACAGAGCTGCGACAGACTGGGAAAAATTTGTCAATGATCTCAATGCTCACACCCACTTAAGGGCATGGAGGGACATAAATAGCATTAAGGGTAACAGAACTGGTCAGATCGCGGACTCTCATCCCTTGCATAGGACGAATGAATTAGTCAATGCTTGGGCTGCTACACCTAGGTATGACAATCATCCCAGTACCACACAGGCGAAATTACTGGACAAACATGATGCAAGGGAGAGATTGATTTGTTATATTCTTAGCAAGGAAGATGACTGCAACATTCTTTTCACTAATTATGAACTTGATACAGCACTAACTAAGGGCAACTCCACATCGCCTGGTGAGGACGGTATTACTTACAACATACTCAGATTGCTGTGTCGAGTACCAGGTAATCCTTTACTTGAATTATATAACATGAGTAATGTCACTGGGGAGCTCCCTAAATCATGGACCAACAGCCTCATTATTCCCATTTCGAACCCCAATCAACAAAACTCATTTCGCCCAATATCTCATACTAGTTGCTTGTGTAAAACACTCGAAAGGATGATTCTTAATCGTCTCGTGTACAGAATCAAACCATTTTTGTCTCCCCGGTTGCATGGTTTCAGGCATGGAAGGAGTGTGCGTCATTGCATTACCACCTTTCACACTCTGCACACTGACAGCTCATACACTACCTTCCTTGACCTTAAATCTGCTTTTGATGTAGCCAACCGACATGTAATCATTAATGAACTTGCCAGAATGGATGTTGGAGGATGGCTTCTCCGCTGGATTAAAGGTTACCTGTCCAACAGAAAGTCGTCTGTGTTGTTTCACGAGCATAGAAGTATAACTAAAGACTGAATTAGAAACCCCACAGGGAGGTGTGCTCAGTCCCACATTATTCAATATTCTAATTAATGCCTTATTTAATGCTATGCCTAGTCAGCCCCATCATTATATGATTAGTTTTGCTGATGACATAATGATTCACACCACCGGATTCTCCAACACCCAAAACATTCTTAACCATGTACTAGCCTCGTGTCAGGACCTGGGGTTGATAATCTCTAGTGATAAAACAAAGATTCTCAACAGGTGTCCTCCTCGACAGAGAGGCACAGTTCAGCTCGCCAGATCCAGTTGTATGATGGGTCTTCTAGAATATGTAAGCAGATAGATGTATCTAGGCTTTGAGGTCCCACTACTTGGACCTGTTGTAACGAGACTTTGTCGCCAATACAAAGAAAGGCTGAGAGCACTTAGAGTTGTGGCATGGCTTCACCCCAGGTATGGTGCTAATGTTAAAATTGTGAAAATAATGTATCTTGCTTATATTAGATCATTGGTTGATTATGCGGCGCCACTACTTGCTTTCTTGTCTGACTGGAAGCTTGTGATGAATGGTTTTGAAAACCGACAAGTTGAAGAATTGAGACACTTATGCAACATATGGGAATCTTTATTGAGGAAACGTTTCGCCACACAGTGACTTCATCAGTCAAATACAAATCAGAAGGGTGTAAGGAGAGGAGTTTGAGGTAATCAGTCCCTCAGCCTGGAGTCATCGACTCCTGGAGTCATCGATTCCAGGCTGAGGGACTGATTACCTCAAACTCCTCCTCTCCTTACACCCTTCTGATTTGTATTGGACTGATGAAGCCACTGTGTGGCGAAACGTTTCCTCAGTAATGATTCCCATATGTTGCATGTCTCAATTCTTTGACTGGAAGCTTGATGGGCTGGAAAAACTGCAGAACGAAGCAGTGAGGATTATCCTAGGATGCCCTCGTACTGCTAAAATTTTAATTATGGGGAAAGAACTTGATATTCCAAGATTCAGAGATTGTGTTACCGAAAGAAATATCCTTATTGGGGTTACTATGCTCAGCAAGACAATTCAAACCCCTGCACAGAAGCCCTTCAAACTTTCCTCAGCACTGGTGAACACCCCTTCAGATGGATCGAAAAAACTGGAACCGACCTCCGCATGAACGATATACACAATCTCTGTCAACTTAGGCAACAGCGGCAATTCTCCGCTCCATGGGATAGTGCTCCATTCGAAACTATTATCCCTCCATTTTCCCCCAACACACTTCTTAAATCACAAACCAAAGCTTCACCTTAAAGCCAAACATGATGCCTTAAGCTGTATTGATAACTTAGTCACACAACACTCTCTCACAAATTATTTACGTTGATGGTTGTGTTCACCAGTCCACTGGTGTAGCTGGTAGTGCTGCTGTTGTATAGAGTGATGGCTCTCTTAAAGAAACTGGAGCACGCATCAATAACTGGGCCTCTATCCTTCAGACAGAACTGTTTGCCATACTCCTTGCACTGAAACGCGTCCATGTATCTAAGATTAAAACTTTAATTGTAACTGATTCTCTGTCATCCATAAATGCTCTTAACTCATTAAGTATAAATTGTGGCATGCTTGTGTCAGAAGCCAGACACAGGCATGGTGGACAGTGGAGTCAGAGTGCACATGCTGTGGATTCCATCTCACATTGGTCTTCCGATGCATGATAGAACTGATAAATTGGCTAAGATGTATGCTTTCAGAGAGGGAGTAGATTACAATCTTGGCTTGTCAGTTAGCAGTTTGAGAACAATAATGCGAAAAGAACTTCAACTGAATTTTATTGACTTAAGACTCAGGGAGACTGACTCAAGTCAGTCCATCCATCATCATTCTATCATGCAGGAGGCGCCACATGTCTATGGTGCATCCAACAAGATAAGCAGACTCTTGGATGTCACTACTGCCCGGCTCCGGCTGGGTTACAAGTATCTATGGCAGGTTAAATCACCACCACCAGATGTAGACCAAATGAAATGTAAACTTTTCCAGATGGATTATTGTCACGCCTTGCGTCATTATGTACTGGAGTGCGTCACACCTTGCGTCATTATGTACTGGAGTGCGATAAAATTAATGAATTCAGAGACTCGCTCAGAAATGTTCAAGATGTGTCAAAGTATTTTATCAACAGTGGTATATTACTGACCATTCAGGAAAAAAATACCTTGACTTTGTTCACTGTAAATAAAGCATTACAACGTGTGTTAGTTACCATTTTGTCCTAGGCACATGTCGATTAGACACTAGGCCTGTTGTGTGTTTGTAGGTGTGTAGGTGTGTAGGTGTGTGTGTGTGTGTGTGTGTGTGTGTGTGTGTGTGTGTGTGTGTGTGTGTGTGTTGTGTTGTGTGCGTATGTGTGTGTGTGTGTTGTGTGCGTATGTGTGTTGTGTGCGTATGTGTGTGTGTGTGTGTGTGTGTGTGTGTGTGTGTGTTTGTATGTTTGTGTGTGTGTGTGTGTGTGTTGTGTGTGTGTGTTGTGTGTGTGTGTTGTGAGTGTGTGTGTGTTGTGTGTGTGTGTGTGTGTGTGTGTGTGTGCGTGTGTGTGTGTGTGTGTGTGTGTGTGTGTGTGTGTGTGTGTGTATGTACTTACCTAATTGTACTCATCTAATTGTGGTTGCAGGGGTCGAAACTCAGCTCCTGGCCCCGCCTCTTCACTGAGCACTACTAGGTCCTCTTTCTCCCTGCTCCATGAGCTTTATCATACCTTATCTTAAAGCTATGTAAGGTTCCTGCCTCCACTACATCTCTTGCTAGGTTATTTCACTTCCTGACTACTCTATGACCGAAGAAATATTTCCTAACATCCCCTTGACTCATCAGGGTCTTCAACTTCCAATTGTGACCCCTTGTTTCTGTGTCCCCTCTCTGGAACATCCTGTCTCTGTCAACTTTGTCTATTCCACGCAGTATTTTGTATGTCGTTATCATGTCTCCTCTGACCCTCCTGTCCTCCAGTGTCGTCAGGCCGATTTCCCTTAACTTTTCTTCATTGGACATTCCCCTTAGCTCTGGAACTAACCTTGTCGCAAAGCTTTGCACTTTCTCTAATTTCTTGATCTGCTTGATCATGTGGGTTCCAAACTGGTGCTGCATACTCCATCATGGGCGTGACGTACACGGTGTACAGTGTCTTGAACGATTCCTTACTATGGTATCGGAATGCTGTTCTCAGGTTTGCCAGGCGCCCATATGCTGCAGCAGTTATCTGGTTGATGTGTGCTTCCGGAGACGTACTCGATGTTATACTCACCCCAAGATCTTTCTCCTTGAGCGAGGTTTGCAGTCTTTGGCCACCTAGCCTATACTCCATCTGCGGTCTTCTTTGCCCTTCCCGATCTTCATGACCTTACATTTGGCAGGGTTAAATTCGAGAAGCCAGTTGCTGGACCAGGTGTGCAGCCTCTCCAGGTCTCTCTGAAGTCCTACCTGTTCCTCATCTGATTTAATTCTTCTCATTAATTTCACATCATCTGCGAACAGGGACACTTCTGAATCTAACCCTTCCATCATGTCATTCACATATACCAGAAATTGCACTGGTCTTAGGACCGACCCCTGTGGGACCCCACTCGTCACCGGTGCCCATTGTGATACCTCATCACGTATCATGACTCGTTGTTGCCTCCCTGTAAGGCATTCTCTGATCAATTGCAGTGCCCTTCCTGCTATACTCAACTGATCCTCTAGCTTCTGCACTAATCTTCTGTGAGGAACTCTGTCAAAGGCCTTCTTACAGTCCAAGAAGATGCAATCAACCCACCCCTCTCTCTCGTGTCTTCTGTTACTTTATCATAAAACTCAAGTAGGTTTGTGACACAGGATTTGCCTTCCATAAATATGTTCTGGTTGGCATTTATACTCTTGTTCCGTTCCAGGTGCTCCACCACTCTCCTCCTGATAATCTTCTCCTTGACTTTGCATACTATACACGTCAGTGACACTGGTGTATAGTATAGTGCTTCATTTCTGTCTCCGTTTTTAAAAATGGGAACTACATTTGCAGTCTTCCATACCTTAGGTAGTTGCCCAGTTTCAAGGGATGTGTTGAAGATTGTGGTTAGTGGCACACAGCATTTCTGGTCCCTCTTTAAGGACCCATAGGAAGATGTCTGGTCCCATTGCTTTTGTGGTCTCAAGGTCCCTTAGCAGCTTCTTCACCTCCTCAGTTGTATGTATGTCATCCAACACTTGTTGGTATATTCCTTGTTGCTGTCCCCCTCTGTTCTGTCCACCAAAGGCCTTCCTGTCTCCACTGTAAATACTTCCTTAAATCTCATGTTGAGCTCCTCACATACCTCTTGATCGCTTTTGGTGAGCTCCCCACATTCTTTCCTCAGCCTGATCACCTGGTCTTTGACTGTTGTCTTCCTTCTAATGTGGCTATACAGCAGTTTTGGGTAAGACTTGGCTTTCGATGCTATGTCGTTTTCATACTGTCATTAGGCCTCCCTCCTTATCTGTGCATACTCGTTTCTGGCTATTTGACTAGTCTCTTTATTTTCCTGAGTCCTTTGCCTTCTGTGCTTTTTCCATTTTCTGGTGTACTTAGTTTTTGCCTCCCTACACCTTTGAGTAAACCAAGGACTCGCTTTGGTTTTCCCATTATTTCTATTACCCTTGGGAACAAACCTTTCCTCTGTCTACCTGCATTTTGTTGTTACACATTTGCTGATTTTCCTGCCAATTCTCTGTCCCACTGAACCTCCTGCAGGAAGTTCGCCATACCTGTGTAGTCCCTCCTTTTATAGTGTGGCTTTTCCCATCCAACTCCTGTTACCCTCTCCACTTGTAACTCTAGCTCCAAGGGGCCTCTCATATGTGATGTCCTCAATGTCTGAACTGCTCAGGGTGAACACAAGGTCCAGTCTTGCTGGTTCGCCCTCCCCTCTCTCTCTCTCTGGTAGTGTCCTTAACATGTTGATGCATGAGGTTTTCTAGTACCACATCCATCATCTTGGCTCTCCATGTTTCGGGACCCCTGTGTGGCTCCAGGTTTTCCCAGTGGATCACACTGTGGCTAAAATCGCCCATAACCAGTAACTTTGCTCTATTCAAGTGAGATCCTCTTGCCACCTCGGCAAGTGTGCCCACCATTGCTCTGTTGTTCTCTTCATATTCCTCTCTTGGCCTCCTGCAGTTCTGTGGTGGATTATACATCACTGCAATGACTACCTTATGTTTCCCAGACTGAAATGTGCCTACTATGTAATCCCTTCCTCCAATCTCGTCCTTGCCTTCCATTTCCTCAAATCTTCATCGGCTTTTTATGAGCAGTTCAACCCCTCCTCCCCCTCTGCTCCTTCTATTTTTCTTCAGGATTTGATATCCTGGTGGGAAGATTGCATCTGTTATTGTCTCAGTGAGTTTCGTTTCTGTGACTGCTATGATGTCTGGAGACTTCTCATTGATTCTTTCATGCCACTCCTCGTATTTATTCGTTATTCCATCTGCGTTCGAGTGCCAAACCTTCAACTTCTTTTCTATAAGTGTGATCCTGGGAGAAGATTGGGGATGGGGGATCGGGAGCCCTGGCGGTGGCCTACGGGGAATTGCAGTGGGGGTGGGGGCAGAGTTCCCATAGGGGTTTGCTATAGGGGTGGGCTTTGTGGTGTGGGGGTGGGGAGAGAGGGATCAGTGTCGGTTTAGATTGTTCAGTTGCCTTGGGGTTGTCATGGTTGGAGTCCTTCTGCGGGTGTTTCTGGAGGGTGTGTTTGCCCTTCCACCTGTGTCTGGGTTCTTCTGCTCATGTTTGTCATTTCCTCTCATTCTTCTGTTCATTTTTGTGCTCTCTCTTTCAGTATCAACCTATCTTCTTGTGTTCTGTCTCGATCGAGGTACATACTCTGGTACTCTTGTTTCTCTCTGTTGTGCTTTCTCCTGCAGAATCATGGATTAAGTTGATTCTGCCTTGAAAATTACTTTGTGAGGCCATTTCCATCCTCTTGCAAACCACCCAATTCTCCGAAAATTTGCCACATGGGTCATGTCGCCCTCACCTATTGCTTTCAATCATTTTTTTTCTCTTCCTGTTTCCTTTCATTGTAGGTTTCCCCTTCAACTTCCTGGAGCCCGTAGACAAAAACTGATCTCGCTCATTCGTCCTCCCACTGTGTCTCCCACTGCATCCTCTGAGATGTTTTACTTCCCTTCATTGAAGCATTCCTTCCTTCAATCCCTTCCCTGGCTGAGGCCCCTATGCTCCGTGAACTGTATTTCCTACTCAGCTGTTCCTGTCCCCTGCAGGTGTCTGTTAGATTCTCTGCATATGTCATAGCCTCTTCATTGTCTTTGGACCTCTCATTTGTTCCTAGTGTGCTCCTCATCTTTGCCTCGACAACACTCTAATTACCAGGCATAATGAGGGCAAATTCCTAGGCCTATACCTCGACAACAACCTGAACTTCGGCACCCATATCCAACACATAACCAAAAAAGTATCCAAAACGGTTGGGATCCTCTCCAATATACGATACTACGTGCCGCAAACTGCCCTTCTCACACTATACCATTCACTTATATATCCATACCTCACCTATGCTATCTGTGCTTGGGGTTCAACTGCAGCAACACACCTAAAGCCAATAATAACCCAACAAAAAGCCACAGTAAGAATAATCACTAAATCCCATCCCTGGCAACACCCCCCCCCCACTCTTCATAGATCTAAACTTACTCCCTGTTCAGTACATCCACACTTACTACTGTGCAATCTACATCTACAGGACCTTAAATTCCAATATTAACCTTGACCTAAAACGCTTTCTTGATAGTTGTGACAGAACCCACAGGCACAACACCAGACACAAACGTCTCTATGACATTTCCCGTGTCCGACTAAACCTTTACAAAAATTCAATGTATGTCAAAGGCCCTAAAATCTAGAACACCCTACCTGAAAATTCCAAAACTGCAGACACATTCATCACCTTCAAAACTACCATCAGAAAACATCTTATCTCCCTGATACACCCTGTCAACTAATAATACGAATACCACCTGGTGGTTCACACTTACACTCACTCACCCATTTGACCATAAACAGAAATATCAATCTCAATCTCAAAATAATGAATCTTAACTAGTCAAAAGTTGGCCTGTGATACTCCAATACTGAAACTATGTATAGTGCCAAAACAAAAGCATTCACATTGCTAAACTCACAACTAGTATTTAGTCACTTAGCCATAATACCAACTTATCTCATAATTCTGTAACATTTTAAACCTAAGATTTAATATAAGTCTGCCCGAAATGCCTAGCCATGCTAGGCGTTCTAGTGGTACACTCTGTAATTATTATTTTACTACATGTAAACCACACAATAACCAAATTCTGTAAACTCAGCATTGTAATACTTATAGAGAATAAAGTTTGAATTTGAATTTTGAATTTGAATTTGAATTTGAATGTGTTTCTGATAGGGCCCTTGTATACAGTATAGCATCTTTGCTCCGTCCAGCCCCCTTGTCTCTGCCTGATGCAGAGGTTCCTGATGTTATGCCTGTACTGTCATTTTTCTCTTTAAGCTGTTTCAGGTTTCTCAGTTCCTTTTCTAAGCACTGTATCTTAGCTTTTGCTACTATGGCTTGTTGCTCCCACTTCCTGCTCTCTACAGGTATCCTCTCCTCCAATTTCCAGCCAAGCTCTTCAAGTTGTGTGTACTCACCTACTCATCTAATTGTGGTTGCAGGAGTCGGGACTCGGCTCCTGGCCCTACCTCTTCACTGATCTCTACTAGGTCCTCTCTCGGCTTCCTGTGCTTTGTCATACCTTGTGTGTGTGTGTGTGTGTGTGTGTGTGTGTGTGTGTGTGAGTGTGTGTGTGTGTGTGTGTGTGTGTGTGTGTGTGTGTATGTGCACTCACCTAATTGTACTCGCCTAATTGTGGTTGCAGGGGTCGAGACTCAGCTCCTGGCCCCTCCTCTTCACTGATCACTACTAGGTCCTCTCCCTCTCTGCTTCTTGAGCTTTGTCATACCTCGTCTTAAAGCTATGTATGGTTCCTGCCTCCACTACTTCACTTGCTAGGCTATTCCACTTCCTGACGACTCTATGACTGAAGAAATACTTCCTAACGTCCCTGTGACTCGTCTGAGTCTTCTCCTTCCAATTGTGACCCCATGTTTCTGTGTCCCCTCTGTGGAACATCCTGTCTCTGTCCACCTTGTCTATTCCCCGCAGTATCTTGTATGTCGTTATCATGTCTCCCCTGACCTTTCTGTCCTCCAGTGTCTTCAGTCCGATTTCCCTCAACCTTTCCTCGTACGACATTCCCCTGAGCTCTGGAACTAGCCTTGTTGCAAACCTTTGCACTTTCTCTAACTTTTTGACTTGCTTGACCAGGTGTGAGTTCCAGACTGGTGCTGCATACTCCAGTATGGGCCTAACATACACAGTGTACAGTGTCTTGAACGATTCCTTATTAAGGTATCAGAACGCTATTCTCAGGTTTGCCAGGAGCCCGTATGCTGCAGCAGTTATTTGGTTGATGTGTGCCTCCGGTGATTTGCTCGGTGTTATGGTTACCCCAAGATCTTTCTCCCTTAGTGAGGTTTGTAGTCTTTGTCCACCTAGCCTATACTCTGTCTGCGGTCTTCTTTGCCCCTCCTCAATCTTCATGACTTTGCATTTGGCAGGGTTGAATTCGAAAAGCCAGTTTCTGGACCACGTGTCCAGCCTGTCCAGGTCTCTTTGCAGTCCTGCCTCATCCTCATCCGATTTAATTCTTCTCATCAGCTTCACATCTGCGAATAGGGACACTTAAAGTTTATTCCTTCCATCATGTCGTTCGCATGTATCAAAAATAGCACTGGTTCTAGAACTGACCCCTGTGGGACCCCGCTCGTCACAGGCTCCCACTGTGATACCTCTTCACGTACCATGATTCGTTGTTGCCTCCCTGTCAGGTATTCCCTGATCCATTGCAGTGCCCTCCCTGTTATATGCGCCTGATCCTCCAGCTCCTGCACTAATCTCTTGTGAGGAACTGTGTGTGTGTGTGCGTCTGACCTAACAATTAATATTTGCACCAATAACTCATAGTTGTAACCTGGTGTGGACGTGTGAATTGCTCATTACTCTATAATTTGTTCATGATTATAGCCATGTATAAACGTAAGTAAATTTACTTACATGATTCATTACCTTTGTAACTTGTTCAGTTATCAAAACTTTGGGGGCCCAGTTCCTGGACCCATTATGTACCTCTGTAATCTGTAAATACCTTTGTAATTTTTCATGATTGTGACCAGATCTAACTGAAGTTCATTACCTTTGTAACTTGCTTAACTATCAAAGGTTTGAGGCCCAGTCCCTGGACCCATTGTGTATTTCTATAATCTTTTGACTAACGCCCACAGGATATTAAACTAATTAATTATTAAACTAACAAAGAGGGAGCAGCGTAGTTAAGTTTATACACAAATAACCCGCACATAGAAGAGAGGAGCTTACGACGACGTTTCGGTCCGACTTGGACCATTTACAAAGTCACACTAACCAGAAGTGGAGCGGGACGGCTATATGTAGGCAGGAAGAGGTAGTCGTGGTAGTAGTAGTAGTAGTAGTAGTAGTAGTAGTAGTAGTGGTGGTGGTGGTAGTAGTAGTAGTAGTGGAGAATATGGAGGAGGAGCCAGTCAAATACAAAGAAAGGGGAGCACTGCAAGGGAGCTAGGTGCCCACAAGGGAGCTAGGTGCCCACAGAGGGAGAGCAAGTGCACAGAGGTGGGTGAAAGGGGAAGTGGTGAAATAAATAATGAAGGAACAGAAACACGAGACAGAAGAAAGAAAGACAACCCAGAGGAGAAAAAGGAAAGAGGAAAGGGGAAGAGGGAGAAGAAGAAAAAGAAAAAGAAAAAAAAATGAGGAATCAGGTTAAGTCAATTAGACATCCCTGTGCTCAATCTGTACTGGAAGACGCTCAGTGACAGACAGATAGACAAACTTGAGGCACGACGCGACTACTGTACCTCTCTCCTTGACGAAGACATTCGCAGACCCATAAACCAACACAACCTTTTCTACTCCTTATATGATCCTGCTCCTAACCCTATTTACAAATAACCTTGGATTCTCTGACAGGTACCATTCTCTGACCCGCTTTCGCCTTAGCTGTAGGGTTAAGACATGGCTCAATTCTACACTCCACTCTAGCGCTAATCTTTGCCTGTCCCGTCCTTCCCGCTCACCCCACCGGAGTCCCAATAGAAGAGCCTGAATTTCTCTTCTCAATATGTCCCACGATCGCCGTCGCTGCTGGGTTAAGTCCTGGCTCTATTTCTACGACTAAGAACACTCCTCTCCAGCACTATCCTTCGTCTGTTCCGTCTTCCCCGCTCATCCCATTTGGGATCTTACCTGTACTATCGTTCGTTCGTTTGTTACTTCTGGTTAGTGTGACTTTGTAAATGGTCCAAGTCGGACCGAAACGTCGTCGTAAGCTCCTCTCTTCTATGTGCGGGTTATTTGTATATCGTTCCAGTCACGGTATTGTGCCTTTTTTTTTGTTATTTAGTTAAGTTTATACTTTGCACTGAAGGGTGATGCTATATTACGTTTTCTCTAACACATTACCACCTGAGAAACTGTGTTCATTTCCAGGGTACACTGTACTAGACGAGTTCAACTACACTTCATTTGTATGTTTTGAAGAAAGTTTATTCAGGCATACACAAATACAGTTACATATATTACTATACATAAGATATGTGTAGAGAACTTAGGATAACCAAACAGTACATATCTGTTGTATAAAGAAAGAAATTAGCTCTTCACGTATTCCACTCTGCAAAGAATTAAAAACGCCTCTGGTTGGCGGACGTTCTCCACAATGATGGTTCCTTGGTGTTGTACTTACGTCTACATCTACCAGCACTGGACACTGCAGATGCCTACAACCAAGTATGACACCAGGAACTCGTGTCCAACCTTCAGGCACTTATAACTCACGAAATAGTAATGACACGATTGCAAACAAACCGTACCACGGATGGGATTTGAACCCCCAACTAGGTATATTTCTTCCATTCACAGATTATTTTGCTGTAACCTCTAGTCATCTTCGCAACCATTGGCAACAACGTTGGTCCAGAATGACTCATGACAAATTACATTCAGTCAAACCAAGTTTAGGTGTCTAGCCATCTTACCAACGATGCCGAGGTCGGGAGACTACACTTTCCCGTCTTCGTATCGGGCACACCCGTCTTACTCACGGGTATCTCATGGAGAGGTGCCCTGTATCACCCTGAGAATAGTAAGGTTTGTCATATTCTATTGGACTCTCCTGTCTTTCATCGCACAGTTTGCCTCCAATGTCGTCATTGGTCTAACACCCTTTATCTTCCCTCCTCACTGACGGCCCCACCTTTAACACAGACTCCTCTTTGACTTTTTGACAGCAACTGATTTATTGCACAAATTTTGATAATGCTTACATGACAACAGTGCGTAAGTGTTTGCAATAAAGTGAACTGAATCCTTGGCTTCGTATCAAGGAGAAAAAAATAATAGGAGTCCTCAGGTTGTTCTTCATCTCTGTCTTTGGTTAGGCCTCATTTAGATTATGCTGCACAGTTCTGGTCACCGTATTACACAATGGAAATAAATGCACTGAAAAACTTATTAAGGATGACAAAGTTGATCCCATGTATCAGAAATTTTCTCTGCGAGGATAGACTGAGGGCCCTGAATCTGCACTCTCTAGAAAGGCATAGAATTAGGGGGAATATGATTGAGGTGTATAAATGGAAAACAGGAATAAATAAAGGGAACGTAAATAGCGTGCTAAAAATATCTAGCCAAGACAGGACTCACAACAATGGTTTTAAGTTGGAAAAATTCAGATTCAGGATGGATACAGGAAAGCATTGGCTTAGTAATAGAGTTGTGGATGAGTGGAACAAACTCCCGAGCACCGTCATAGAAGCTAAAACGCTGTGTAGTTTTAAAAATAGGTTAGATAAATACATAAGTGAGTGTGGGTGGGTGTGAGTTGGACCTGACTAGCTTGTGTTAATAGGTCTGATGTCATCCTCCTTCCTTAAGTGGAAGTGACCTAACCCGACTAAGTGGGTCACTGGTTTTAGCCGGGAGGTGACTTGGACCTGCTTCACATGGGCCAGTAGGCCTGCTGCAGTGTTCCTTTATCACTCTTCACAGCCCTTCCTAACTTTGCCTTTATTGTCCTGTCCACCCTTACTTATCCTTAGATCCTGCATTATTCTCTGCTCTGCAGTGCTGTATGACCCTTGTGAGTTTAGAAATTTTGTTTGATTAGAATATTAATAATGGTATTACTGCTGCTACTACTACAATCAATGCTGGTGTCACATCTATTACCAACACTGGTATCATTATTATTACTAACAATGCTGGTATAACTTCTACCACCAATAGTGGTATAAATGCTACTACTAATGCTGGTATAACTACTACTACTACTACTACTACTACCAACGCTGCTACAAGATAAGATAAGATAAGATAAGATTTCGTTCGGATTTTTAACCCCGGAGGGTTAGCCACCCAGGATAACCCAAGAAAGTCAGTGCGTCATCGAGGACTGTCTAACTTATTTCCATTGGGGTCCTTAATCTTGTCCCCCAGGATGCGACCCACACCAGTCGACTAACAACCAGGTACCTATTTGCTGCTAGGTGAACAGGACAACAGGTGTAAGGAAACATGTCGAATGTATCCACCCGCCGGGAATCGAACCCGGGCCCTCCGTGTGTGAAGCGGGAGCTTTAGCCACCACCCTCGCCAATATTATAAACACAGGTGTAGACTATTGGCCTGCACACTTTGTCGTAGCACGATAACTAATTAGGAACGAGCAAAACTGAAGCAGAGAGAGAGAAAGTATGAACAGTGTTTACCTCTATTTACCTGGAGTTTACCTGGAGAGAGTTTCGGGGGTCAACGCCCCCGCGGCCCGGTCTGTGACCAGGCCTCCTGGTGGATCAGCGCCTGATCAACCAGGCTGTTGCTGCTGGCTGCACGCAAACCAACGTACGAGCCACAGCCCGGCTGATCAGGAACTGACTTTAGGTGCTTGTCCAGTGCCAGCTTGAAGACTGCCAGGGGTCTGTTGGTAATCCCCCTTATGTGTGCTGGGAGGCAGTTGAACAGTCTCGGGCCCCTGACACTTATTGTATGGTCTCTTAACGTGCTAGTGACACCCCTGCTTTTCATTGGGGGGATGTTGCATCGTCTGCCAAGTCTTTTGCTTTCGTAGTGAGTGATTTTCGTGTGCAAGTTCGGTACTAGTCCCTCTAGGATTTTCCAGGTGTATATAATCATGTATCTCTCCCTCCTGCGTTCCAGGGAATACAGGTTTAGAAACCTCAAGCGCTCCCAGTAATTGAGGTGTTTTATCTCCGTTATGCGCGCCGTGAAAGTTCTCTGTACATTTTCTAGGTCGGCAATTTCACCTTCCTTGAAAGGTGCTGTTAGAGTGCAGCAATATTCCAGCCTAGATAGAACAAGTGACCTGAAGAGTGTCATCATGGGCTTGGCCTCCCTAGTTTTGAAGGTTCTCATTATCCATCCTGTCATTTTTCTAGCAGATGCGATTGATACAATGTTATGGTCCTTGAAGGTGAGATCCTCCGACATAATCACTCCCAGGTCTTTGACGTTGGTGTTTCGCTCTATTTCGTGGCCAGAATTTGTTTTGTACTCTGATGAAGATTTAATTTCCTCATGTTTACCATATCTGAGTAATTGAAATTTCTCATCGTTGAACTTCATATTGTTTTCTGCAGCCCACTGAAAGATTTGGTTGATGTCCGCCTGGAGCCTTGCAGTGTCTGCAATGGAAGACACTGTCATGCAGATTCTGGTGTCATCTGCAAAGGAAGACACGGTGCTGTGGCTGACATCCTTGTCTATGTCGGATATGAGGATGAGGAACAAGATGGGAGCTAGTACTGTGCCTTGTGGAACAGAGCTTTTCACCGTAGCTGCCTCGGACTTTACTCTGTTGACGACTACTCTCTGTGTTCTGTTAGTGAGGAAATTATAGATCCATCGACCGACTTTTCCTGTTATTCCTTTAGCGCGCATTTTGTGCGCTATTACGCCATGGTCACACTTGTCGAAGGCTTTTGCAAAGTCTGTATATATTACATCTGCATTCTTTTTGTCTTCTAGTGCATTTAGGACCTTGTCGTAGTGATCCAGTAGTTGAGACAGACAGGAGCGACCTGTTCTAAACCCATGTTGCCCTGGGTTGTGTAACTGATGGGTTTCTAGATGGGTGGTGATCTTGCTTCTTAGGACCCTTTCAAAGATTTTTATGATATGGGGTGTTAGTGCTATTGGTCTGTAGTTCTTTGCTGTTGCTTTACTGCCCCCTTTGTGGAGTGGGGCTATGTCTGTTGTTTTTAGTAACTGAGGGACGACCCCCGTGTCCATGCTCCCTCTCCATAGGATGGAAAAGGCTCGTGATAGGGGCTTCTTGCAGTTCTTGATGAACACAGAGTTCCATGAGTCTGGCCCTGGGGCAGAGTGCATGGGCATGTCATTTATCGCCTGTTCGAAGTCATTTGGCGTCAGGATAACATCGGATAGGCTTGTGTTAATCAAATTTTGTGGCTCTCTCATAAAAAATTCATTTTGATCTTCGACTCTCAGTCTGGTTAGCGGCTTGCTAAAAACTGAGTCATATTGGGACTTGAGTAGCTCACTCATTTCCTTGCTGTCATCTGTGTAGGACCCATCTTGTTTAAGTAGGGGCCCAATACTGGGCGTTGTTCTCGATTTTGATTTGGCATAGGAGAAGAAATACTTTGGGTTTCTTTCGATTTCATTTATAGCTTTTAGTTCTTCCCGCGATTCCTGACTCCTAAAGGATTCTTTTAGCTTAAGTTCGATGCTTGCTATTTCTCTGACCAGTGTCTCCCTGCGCATTTCAGATATATTGACCTCTTTTAGCCGCTCTGTTATTCTTTTCCGTCGCCTGTAAAGGGAGCGCCTGTCTCTTTCTATTTTACATCTACTCCTCCTTTTTCTTAGAGGAATAAGCCTTGTGCATACATCGAGTGCCACCGAGTTAATCTGTTCTAGGCATAAGTTTGGGTCTGTGTTGCTTAGTATATCTTCCCAGCTTATATCGGTTAGGACTTGGTTTACTTGGTCCCACTTTATGTTTTTGTTATTGAAGTTGAATTTGGTGAATGCTCCCTCGTGACTAGTCTCATTTTGTCGGTCTGGGGCTCCTCGCATACATGTCTGAACCTCAATTATGTTGTGATCTGAGTATATTGTTTTTGATATGGTGACATTTCTTATCAGATCATCATTGTTAGTGAATATGAGGTCTAGTGTATTCTCCAGTCTAGTAGGCTCTATTATTTGCTGGTTTAAATTGAATTTTGTGCAGAGATTTAAAAGCTCGTGTGAGTGTGAGTTTTCATCAGAGCTGCCTCCTGGTGTTATTACTGCAACAATATTATTTGCTATATTCCTCCATTTTAGGTGCCTTAAGTTGAAATCCCCCAGGAGCAAGATGTTGGGTGCAGGAGCTGGAAGATTTTCCAGACAGTGGTCAATTTTTAACAGCAGTTCCTGGAATTGCTGGGATGTTGCATCCGGAGGCTTGTAGACTACCACAATGACTAGGTTTTGGTTCTCGACCTTTACTGCTAAAACTTCCACTACGTCATTTGAGGCATTAAGCAGTTCTGTGCAAACAAGTGACTCTGCATTGTACAGGCCAACCCCCCCCCCCCCTTTTGCCTGTTCACTCTGTCACATCTGTATAGGTTGTAACCTGGGATCCATATTTCATTGTCCAAGTGATCCTTTATGTGGGTCTCAGTGAAAGCCACGAACATTGCCTTTGCCTCTGCAAGCAGTCCACGGATGAAAGGTATTTTGTTGTTTGTTGCTGGCTTTAGACCCTGTATATTTGCAAAGAAGAATGTTATCGGACTGGTGGTATTGTTGGTACTGGGGGGGGATTTTTTTTCCGGCATTAGTATCTGTATCTGTTGGTTTGGAGTGGAGGCCATCGACTGTGGTTCCACTCCAGGAATGACTGGATTTGGTGTACGATTTCTGCCATTTCCTGCCAGTTTTTTTTCCTTCCTGGCACTAAAAAACCTCTCCCTCTTGAGTGGCTGTGGCTACCCAGGTTTTCCCATGGCCTGGATGTTTTGTATCTTTTTGTCCCCTTTAGATGGTATGCCTGGCAATTTAAGTTATAGCACAGTCTTTCCTGTACTGAAGAGGTACACATTTCAGGGTGAAAAAGCTTACAGGAAGGGAGTTTGCATTTTCCTGTTGTCATATGGGCATGGCATTTTCTAGGGTGGTCATAGTTGCACGTCCCATCTGTTTTTCCAGATTTCCCATGCCAGCAGATACCAAGTGCTATGTACAATGAGGGAAAAATACTAGCACAAGATGCAGTGAGAACTGTAATGATCAGTAGGTAAGACATCTGCCAATATTGCTTTACCAGAGTATCACATCGCTTCACAGCTATGGCGGACTACATGAACGAAGGTGCTGGTATAATGATGGCGCAGCTGGCTGGCTGGTTGGGAGGCAGCCTATATTGGTGTGTGACATGCACCGAATATATGTAACATACTCTTAGTATGCCACTACCACCACCACTACCACCAACACCACAACCATCACCATGACCATCCCTGTTATCATCATCACTACCACTACTACTACTACCTACATCACCACATTCACCACCACTTCAACAACAACCACCACCACTGTCACTATGTACATCACAGTCACCACCACAACCACCACCACTGTCACTATGTACATCACAGTCACCACCACAACCACCACCACCACCACCACTACCACGACCACCACCACTGCCACTACCTACACCATCACAATCACCACTACTACCTCAACCACCACCACCACTGCCACTACCTACACCACCACAATCACCACCACCACCACAACAACCCCCACCACCTCTATCACCCCACCAACATCACCTTCATCACCACCACAATAAGCACTACTACCACCTTCATCACCACCACCATCATCACCATCACCACTATCACCACTGCCTTCACCACCATCACCACTGCCTCCACCACCATCATCACTACCACCACCATCACCACTGCCTCCACCTCCATAACCACTACCACCAGCACCACCTCTACTACTGCCACCATCACTATCACCAGCACTACCACCACAACCACCACAACCGCCATCACCACCATCACCACTTTCACCACCACCATCACCACTTCCGCCACCACCCCCACCACCATTACAACCACCACCACCACCATCACCACAACCACTATCACCATCATCACCACCACCATCACCACCACAACCACCACCATAACCACCACTACCACCATCACCACCACCACCACTACCACTACTACCACCACTTCTCTTCCCAGTATTAGCTCAGTTCTTCCAGCAATGAATCAGTAATTTAGACAGACTCCTCTAAGGGCAACCACATAAATGTCCAAAATCTCTTTACCTTCACATGGATACTGTGATTTAATGGTCACTTCCTGCTGGAGTATCAATGCGTTGCTTCTGGTTATGTGTCACCTCCGGATATATTGATCTCCTGCTGGTGTATGGGTCACCTGCTGGTATACTGATCAACTAGATGACTGATCATCTAGTGGTGTATATATCAGCTGGTACTGTTACGTTGATCAAGTTCTCTTGGTGTGTTGACTTCCTCACGTATCTTCTCCAACGTTAACTTAAAAATTAAGGAGTTCAAGACTTCGCCACCAGAGCTTCAGTCTTAACAGTGAGGACTGGGATACCATGGAGGTAGTAGATTCGCCAGTATAATCGCCCGGCCGGGGCCTTTTCCAAGAGGTGGCCCGGCCTTGGTTCCCTGTCGAGGGAATGTCTCAGACCAATGTCTGCCATGGGAGGAGGTACAAGTATCTCCTCGTGTTCTGGGACTAACAGTCCTCAGGCCTAGCCCCATTCCCCGCCCCCACGGGGCTCGGACGGAGAAGCTATGCACCTTGGGCTGCCACAAATCCCGCCACACTGGGCTCGAAGTGTGTGGTAGCTGCATAGTAGCAGAGGATGTCAGGAGGTGCAAAGGCAGCAAACACTACAAGATTCTTTAGGAGCCACACCCCAGCTTTGGGCATTGATTCTGGGCGCTGGGGAAGAATGTCTCTTGCTGTGTGTGTTGCTGCTGCTATTACACTTGTTCGTTTCCCTTCTGGAATATCAACTTTCTATGTGAGGACATATTCTGTACTGCCTCTGTTACGTACAATATAATTAAGCAGTGTGATGTAATTAGTTCAGAAAACCGACAAGATGAAGAATCAGACACTAGCGCAGCATTCTGAAATCTTTACTGAGGAATTATTTTGCCAGCCAGTGGCTTCTTCAGTCCGATATTGAGAAAAATACTGGAAGATGAGAAGTTTGAGGTAATCAGTCCTTCAGTCTTGTAGACATCCTGTACTGTCTGCACAGACAGCCCATGCTGCCTGCCAGCTTAGTTCATATTTCGCGCCATGCTGGTGCTGCCCTCTGTAGCCAGGCCTCCCGGCAGGCACGCCAGCCTGCCGGCCCATGCCTCTCCCTCACTCTCACAGCGGCCTAGCAGCAGCACACAAGGCCTCCCAGCTCTCTCTCGTGGGTATGGCCCTGCCCGGGCCATGGGAACAAACACACAAGCCTGTGTAACCCAACACTACTTATCAATAAAGTAAGAAGCCTCCGAAGAACGTATCATTGCTACCTACGCTACCTTCATCATCACCAAACCGCTGTTTACCTACAAGAATAGCAATAACATTGGTAGCAGCGGTGCTCTGCAGCAGTTGTGTTTGCCCCGCGAGGAAGGAAGAGGTATGAAGTCATCTTCACTTCACCCTACACAAGAAGCATCCGTCTCTCAACGAGTTATCCTGAAGTCGTGTCTGCACATTTGAGCATCCAGACACAGGTACAAGCAGGATCCATGTCAAAATTTGCCGAAATTCTCCGAGAATTGTAAGTGGCGTCCCAGTGACCCCACGCTGTTTCTCAAGTCACGTGTTCAGCGTCACTTGTATGTTGCTGTTGTTGTTCAGCTCAGCACAGCTGTTTCAGCGAGCCAGAGGTGAGTCTTGTGGTGATTTCTGCGTCCAGTGTGTTCCCCTGTGTTTGTGGGTGGGAGGAGGAGAGACCGCCAGATGCTCGCCCTGCCATACACTCACCCACGCTCCTCGCCACCACTGTGTATCCGAGTGCCCGAGGCCACTCGAAGCTGCGTGGATCAGCATGCCATGTAGATCACGACACCACGTGGATCGACAACACGTTGGGTGTGGCCGATGTCACGTAGACCTACAAAGCCACGTGAGTTACCAGATGTCCCAAGGCCACATGCTGTGGTCTGCTGCCTGCATCACATTGACGTCATCTCGAGACGTCTACTGACGTCACCTCGAGATGTGTGCCTGACGTCACCTCGAGATGTCTGCTGACGTCACAGTCCTGCTGACGTCACCTCGCGACATCACGCCTGACATCACATGATGTCATCATCGAGTGTTCAGTAATTATTTCAGTATTGTCGAGAAGATTGAGAGGAAATATATGTCGTGTGTTAATTAATTCTTCTCAGTCAGTGTTCTCACATGTTAGTGTACCGTATGTACCACGGTGTGTTTAAAGTTCCGTGTGTCCAGTGAGGTCTGAGCCAGACCTGAGTAGCACCACTGTGCTAAGTCACCCGTGTGACCAGTGTGTTTGACAGCTGATGTCAAGACAGCTCCAAGTGACCGAGCCCTCTTGTACAGAAAGCTTTTATGCTCGTCGCTCGTGTTGTTCTGCAGAATCGTACCTGCTACGATTCCCATCGAGATTTGTATCACTTCACCTCCAGACCGTCAGAGTGCAGTTATATGTAGAGAAACAAGTCTGGGGACGCTTAGACTAACCTCTGCTATAACTCCAACTGTCGAGAGATGATACTCGTCAAGCCGCAGTCAGGCCTGTCGGCAGGCGCTGTGTCAGCCTCGTGTCACAAGCTTCAGTGAGCAGCCTGCACAAAGACGATGTCACTTTGACTGCTAGCTCTCTCACTGCAGTCTGGTGTATGATGTTACGACTCCCAGATGTTTCGCTCAGTCGTCTCTGCCACGACTCGCTCCACAACTCGCTCCACGCTCGCCGGCAGTGACAGCCCAGCGACAGTACCAGTCGAGAAGTGTCCTCCTGAGTCGCTTGCCAGAAGTCCTGCCCTGTTGCCGAGTTTTGTCGACGCCTCACTCGAGGGCACCAGCATGTCGTGCCCCAGGTTGAGTGAAAACCTGCAGCGACTCCTACGATGTCTGCTTCACCGTTCCAGAGGAGACCGTACCCTGTTACGTCACAGCTCAGCCACAGCGATGTCTCCTGTGTTGCAGTATCTGTCCAGACGCAGGAAGGCGTGCAGTGATGCCCTTCGACACTCACTGCCTTTGACCACGATGTTTAGCACACCCCACATGTTTTTTCTTCCCTCCCTGTAGGAAGTTTTTTTTTGCATGTTCATATGTATATATATATGCTTTTATTTTGTGTTCTGTGCCCTGTTCCTACGAGAGAGAGACCGAGTTTCTTTTACTACCAGTATTGTCGCGTCGGGACGACGCGCGGTAGGTGGCCGAGCGTATGTAGACAGCCTGTACTGTCTGCACAGACAGCCCATGCTGTCTGCCAGCTTAGTTCATATTTCGCGCCATGCTGGTGCTGCCCTCTGTAGCCAGGCCTCCCGGCAGGCACGCCAGCCTGCCGGCCCATGCCTCTCCCTCACTCTCACAGCGGCCTAGCAGCAACACACAAGGCCTCCCAGCTCTCTCTCGTGGGTATGGCCCTGCCCGGGCCATGGGCACAAACACACAAGCCTGTGTAACCCAACACTACTTATCAATAAAGTAAGAAGCCTCCAAAGAACGTATCATTGCTACCTACGCTACCTTCATCGTCACCAAACCGCTGTTTACCTACAAGAATAGCAATAACAGTCTGGAGTCGATGAGTTCAGTCCATCACTCTCCAGGTTGAGGGACTGATTGCTTCAAACTCCTCATCATCCACCGTTATTCTCTGTATCAGAAGCCACTGGCTGGTGAAACTTGTCCTCAATAAAGATTTGCAGATGTACGAGTGTCTCAGTCTTCGCCATTACTGATGAGTCGTTTCTCAAAGAAATGAATTTTTCAGTCCAGTACAAAAAATATACAGTTAAGAAAGTGGAATATGTAGCGAGGGACTGACGACAACAAAATGTCCTCACCATTTCTTTCACATTTTCCAGGATATTTTCTTTGTATGGGATTAAATTAAAGGGCGACTGGTTGGTTGAACGTCTCGTTCTACATCGTAAACAAGAGACCGTTGAGATCCCAGTGTCCTAATCTACAGGACTATGGACACATCCAGCGTCGTAGGATACCAGCGCTATATAGGACATCCTCCGACATATATACCGAGCTTGAGAATACCAGAGTCGTCAGCAACTACAGCATTTCCAGACTGACAGTCCTCCAGCACTAACAAGAATGGTAGGGATACCAGCGACTGAATTTTATTTCCTCTCACGTTTCATTTTTAACTTTCTGCTGAGTCATTCTCTGTTCCCTTTCATCTCCGTAATCTGCACTCTCCTCAATTAGTCCCTTTTAAGTCATTCGCTGTAACTTGGCGTTCCATCATTATATATGTACGTCTCTCTCTCTCTCTCTCTCTCTCTCTCTCTCTCTCTCTCTCTCTCTCTCTCTCTCTCTCTCTCTCTCTCTCTCTCTCTCTCTCTCTCTCTCTTATTTACACAGGAATGTTTCCAGGATAAGATAAAGAGTTCCTACTTTTATTAACAAGTTAACAACTGATGGTTGAGACACATGTGTAGCAGATGTGTGTTTGTGGTGTTAAAAAGACACATGTGCAGCAGGTGTTTGTGGTGTTAAAAAGACACATGTGCAGTTGTTGTGTGTTTGTGGTGTTAAGACACATGTGCAGCAGTTGTGTGTTTGTGGTGTTAAGACACATGTGCAGCAGTTGTGTGTTTGTGGTGTTAAAAAGACACATGTGCAGCAGGTGTTTGTGTTAAAAAGACACATGTGCAGCAGGTGTTTGTGGTGTTAAAAAGCTTCTCCTGCAAAGTTAGCTTCTTCAGTCTTCCACATTTCCCTCATATCATCTGTAATATATAAAACTTTATATATTAAAGAATAAACGTGGAAGTTATTTGTCACTTGTCACTGAGAGTCGCGTCTGGACGCTGTCACCGCCTCACTTGTCACTGAGAGTCGCGTCTGGACGCTGTCACCGCCTTACTTGTCACTGAGAGTCGCGTCTGGACGCTGTCAGCGCCTCACTTGTCACTGAGAGTCGCGTCTGGACGCTGTCACCGCCTCACTTGTCACTGAGAGTCGCGTCTGGACGCTGTCACCGCCTCACTTGTCACTGAGAGTCGCGTCTGGACGCTGTCACCGCCTCACTTGTCACTGAGAGTCGCGTCTGGACGCTGTCACCGCCTCACTTGTCACTGAGAGTCGCGTCTGGACGCTGTCACCGCCTCACTTGTCACTGAGAGTCGCGTCTGGACGCTGTCACCGCCTCACTTGTCACTGAGAGTCGCGTCTGGACGCTATCACCGCCTCACTTGTCACTGAGAGTCGCGTCTGGACGCTGTCACCGCCTCACTTGTCACTGAGAGTCGCGTCTGGACGCTGTCACCGCCTCACTTGTCACCGAGAGTCGCGTCTGGACGCTGTCACCGCCTCACTTGTCACTGAGAGTCGCGTCTGGACGCTGTCACCGCCTCACTTGTCACTGAGAGTCGCGTCTGGACGCTGTCACCGCCTCACTTGTCACTGAGAGTCGCGTCTGGACGCTGTCACCGCCTCACTTGTCACTGAGAGTCGCGTCTGGACGCTGTCACCGCCTCACTTGTCACTGAGAGTCGCGTCTGGACGCTGTCACCGCCTCACTTGTCACTGAGAGTCGCGTCTGGAAGCTGTCACCGCCTCACTTAGTCACTGAGAGTCGCGTCTGGACGCTGTCACCGCCAATATAATAACTGTTCCTGCTTCACAATGTTCCAGGTTATGGAACTATTCTCCAGGCTCAGGGACTGATCTCCTTAAAACACTAATTTTGACGGTTGATGGACTGAAGACTATGGTATTCTACACAACGCTGAGACTGAGGAACTCACTATCTTATCGTTCATGTATAGTTCTACGGTATTACCATAATGTCCATGAATTTATATTGATAAAGCCACTGGATGGCGAAACGTCTAGAAATAAAGATACCCAGATGTTTCACATGTGTCTAGTTCTTGTCCTAAAGTCGTAGATGAGAAGAGGAACAGACAACTGAAGACAGTGTAGTAAACTCAAGATGTGAGCCACGGTGCCCCACGGTGCCCCCGTGGCCTGGTGGCGAAAGCTCTCACTTCACAAGGTAAGGGTCCGGGTTTGATTCCCGGTGAAGTGGTGGAAACATCGGATGTGTTTCCTTACACCGGTTGTCTATGTTCTCCCATCAGTATGTTAGTGGACTGGTGTGGGTCGCATCCTGGGACAAAACTGACCTAATTTGCGGGAAATGCTCAGCATAACAAGCGGCTTTCTATATAGTAGTATGTTATTGATGTCAGCTATGGTCTGTACACCTTGTACATGTACTGGTCGGAATAAAGGTATTATTGTATTATTATTATCAATATTCTCAGGCAAGGCTCAGAGAAGTACTTTGGAGGAAACTATCTTTTGTGAAATATTATGGAGATGTTGCTATGGCAACAGCACACGTGTTCTGACGCCTGACTTAAACGTGACTTTAGAACATCCGGAGATGATTGATTCTTCTGTGTCTTTAACTAATGAATAATATGGATCTTCTGTGATATTTTATCTAGCAAAGAAAACGTATGTTTTTTAGTGAATAACATTGACTAGAGAATAATAAGGTTTATATTTCATTCCTTCTTTATGAATATATTATTCAGTAAATTTAAGGTGATGCAGATGTATTGGAACGAAGGTAGCAAATTCAAGGTGATACGTCAGCAGACAAGGAGCTACCAGGCAATAATGGACAAGGTAAACCATTGACTTGTACTCCTTGAAACGCAGGCGAGAAAGATACATCATAATATACACTTGGAAAATCCTAGAGGGACTAGTCCCAAATCTGTACATGGAAATCACTCCCTACGAAGGTAAAGACTGGGCAAGTGTTGCTACGTCCCCCTCCCTGAAAAGCAGAGGCGCCGTGAGTACACTGAGAGACAACACAGTAAGTATTAGGAGCCCAAGACTTTTCAACTGCCTCTCAGCATACATAAGGGGAATTAACAATAGACTCCTGACTGTCTTCATTAAGGCGCTGGACAGGCACTTAAAGTCAGTACCTGACCAGCCGGGATGTAGTTCATACGTCACAGACCACCGTGTCACAGGCCGCCACAGTAGCACGTAACCCCAGAACACCTTCCAGGTATACTCTTAAGTATATATTCCTTCAGTACCATGTACAGCATTTACACAGGTAAGTCAGCAGTACAGTAATAAGACAGAGCAGAGAGCCACTCATAACAGCAGGTTACACTCCAGGATAATAGTGGTAATGAGTTTACCTGACCTGACCTGCATCAGTAAGAGTCTGCCTTACAGCCAGCCGGCCAGTCAACTAGATCATCACCTTGGCTGACGAACCGGTTCTCACATTATTGGTTGGTTAGAATAGGATATTTGCTGCATTTCCGGCATATAAGACTCACGACAGAAATATCATGACAGTAAATCAGTAATCATATTCAAGGGATAATTACCCACTTTATGCTACAGTGTTACACAAAGCCTACCCTTGACCCTGACCTTGGGCATATAAGGCGCAGGGGCAGTTTCCAAGACTTTCTGTTGGTAAATATGGTAATACATCAGTGGGGACCCAACACTGCTACACTCTGAGTCGCCAGTTCGCTGGTCGAGTGAACATAACAATAAGTGTGATTATCGAGGTAAACACTGACATACTCGCCTCACGTCACGGTGCTGACGTACAGTCCATGTGAAAAACAACATTTCTGGATGAATCAACTTCTATCTTGGAGATGAATAATATAAAATACTGACACGATGGAAGACAGACACATATTCAGTATAAAGGATCGTATTTGTAGCCCTTTTACCTCGTATTATGAAGGATCTGGACATTTTACCTCTGTTTAAAGGTTCACCTTGTCGATGGTGCATTAGATAAAAGGCATTCAGGCATTATTTATTTATTATCGTATTGTTTCAGACACGGTATTTACATGAATAAATCTTTTATGTCTGTTTTCGTACAGACATAAGAAAACGGTAAGAAAACAACAAGACAACTGCGGATGTACTTACCAAGTTTATGACAGCAGAGACAACCAGTGAAAATATATATCTTTTAAAGAATTGAGAATGAGAGAGAGAGAGAGAGAGAGAGAGAGAGAGAGAGAGAGAGAGAGAGAGAGAGAGGTATCTCGCATCTGGTCGACAGAAGGGTTGCTAGATTCTTTGCCAGGCATAATTAAGACGACTCATCACTCGTCTGGAACCATCCTGGATGGATCTGTCATTTCAATAGAGCCTTCAGAAAGTTTTGTGGGCGGCCTTACTATATGTACGAGACCAATATTGTCAAATTACCAAACTTGGCTCCACTCCGAGGACAGCCAGAAATGAACTTCTACACCACAAGACGGGCAGCTAGCAGCAACTTCACTCCAGAACATCATTTCAACTAAGATCATTTATTCCTAGGATGACTAGAGTCTGGAACATGATCGTACAGCATTATATCAAGGAAATGAAGTCAATTGAACAAATGAAGTCACTGACTCACAGATGGCTCCAACTTCATCCTGTCCCATATTGGCATGTTTCATAACAATAACAAGGCTTTTAAAAGAGCTGATGTAAGTAACAGCACTTAGCTTGTAAATAAAGTAAGAAATCCTTAACCTAACCTTATAAAACCTTGTGTAAATAAAAGAGAGCAAGAGAGAGAGAGACAGAGACAGAGAGAGAGATAGTCAGACAGACAGACAGACAGACAGAGAATCTACACGTACAACTTGGCTGTGAGAAATAGGAAACTGACCAAGCCTTTGCTCTAAGCTCGCCACCTCTGAGTGGAATGTTCCTCGCTGAAGTGATGTTGACTACCAACTGAATACCTTCACTGGACACATAATCTACAAGAACACATCCCTCACCGGCACTATGTGACCAAACCTACAGATAAGCTTTGGTTCGGCTTTCGTTGTAGAGATTATGCTACTGCTAAGTTCAAGGTTTGGAGTAACTCTAAGAGGCATCCCACTGTGCGTGCCAGGAACATGCACAGGAAAGCCTGTAGGCAAATGATGAAATCCAAAAGTGGTGCTGATTGGTGGCGCTGCTGACAACCAGTCATAAGAACTGACAGGTTAATTAACTAGCAGTAGAGCTTATGTCATCTCCACACCTCATCTTCCCGGAGGTGACATCACCTCCCCAG
Source organism: Cherax quadricarinatus (assembly GCF_038502225.1). Taxonomy (NCBI): domain Eukaryota; kingdom Metazoa; phylum Arthropoda; class Malacostraca; order Decapoda; family Parastacidae; genus Cherax; species Cherax quadricarinatus. The sequence continues at coordinate 51,394,139 of NC_091301.1, forward strand.
GTGCACTGTTAACCACCCTCTCCAGGTAAACTCCAGGTAAACCTACTTTAATCTTAGCGGCTTTGGTAAAAGCCAGGCTGATTCACCCCTTTTTTTCCAATTGTTCATCGGAAAAGTTAAGCCGTGTGTGGCTTTATTCCCTTAAGATGCTGTGACCTTATTTCCAAGATGCTGTGACCTTATTTCTCAAGATGCTGTGACCTTATTTCCCAAGATGCAGTGACCTTTTCACCACTAAATCTTACAGGTTTATGGTTAGAAAACGAATCTGAAAGGTTAATTATAACTTTAATACGTCACAACCTGCCCAGAATGCCACCTGCAACATGTACATGCTGCCCAGAATGCCACCTGCAACATGTACATGCTGCCCAGAATGCCACCTGCAACATGTACATGCTGCCCAGAATGCCACCTGCAACATGTACATGCTGCCCAGAATGCCACCTGCAACATGTACATGCTGCCCAGAATGCCACCTGCAACATGTACATGCTGCCCAGAATGCCACCTGCAACATGTACATGCTGCCCAGAATGCCACCTGCAACATGTACATGCTGCCCAGAATGCCACCTGCAACATGTACATGCTGCCCAGAATGCCACCTGCAACATGTACATGCTGCCCAGAATGCCACCTGCAACATGTACATGCTGCCCAGAATGCCACCTGCAACATGTACATGCTGCCCAGAATGCCACCTGCAACATGTACATGCTGCCCAGAATGCCACCTGCAACATGTACATGCTGTCCAGAATGCCACCTGCAACATGTACATGCTGCCCAGAATGCCACCTGCAACGTGTACATGCTGCCCAGAATGCCACCTGCAACATGTACATGCTGCCCAGAATGCCACCTGCAACGTGTACATGCTGCCCAGAATGCCACCTGCAACATGTACATGCTGCCCAGAATGCCACCTGCAACATGTACATGCTGCCCAGAATGCCACCTGCAACATGTACATGCTGCCCAGAATGCCACCTGCAACATGTACATGCTGCCCAGAATGCCACCTGCAACATGTACATGCTGCCCAGAATGCCACCTGCAACATGTACATGCTGCCCAGAATGCCACCTGCAACATGTACATGCTGCCCAGAATGCCACCTGCAACATGTACATGCTGCCCAGAATGCCACCTGCAACATGTACATGCTGCCCAGAATGCCACCTGCAACATGTACATGCTGCCCAGAATGCCACCTGCAACATGTACATGCTGCCCAGAATGCCACCTGCAACATGTACATGCTGCCCAGAATGCCACCTGCAACATGTACATGCTGCCCAGAATGCCACCTGCAACATGTACATGCTGCCCAGAATGCCACCTGCACCATGTACATGCTGCCCAGAATGCCACCTGCAACATGTACATGCTGCCCAGAATGCCACCTGCAACATGTACATGCTGCCCAGAATGCCACCTGCAACATGTACATGCTGCCCAGAATGCCACCTGCAACATGTACATGCTGCCCAGAATGCCACCTGCAACATGTACATGCTGCCCAGAATGCCACCTGCAACATGTACATGCTGCCCAGAATGCCACCAGCAACATGTACATGCTGCCCAGAAAGCCACCAGCAACATGTACATGCTGCCCAGCATGCCACCGGCATCATGTACATGCTGCCCAGAATGCCACCTGCATCATGTACATGCTGCCCAGAATGCCACCTGCAACATGTACATGCTGCCCAGAATGCCACCTGCAACATGTACATGCTGCCCAGAATGCCACCTGCAACATGTACATGCTGCCCAGAATGCCACCAGCAACATGTACATGCTGCCCAGAATGCCACCAGCAACATGTACATGCTGCCCAGAATGCCACCTGCAACATGTACATGCTGCCCAGAATGCCACCTGCAACATGTACATGCTGCCCAGAATGAAACCTGCAACATGTACATGCTGCCCAGAATGCCACCTGCAACATGTACATGCTGCCCAGAATGCCACCTGCAACATGTACATGCTGCCCAGAATGCCACCTGCAACATGTACATGCTGCCCAGAATGCCACCTGCAACATGTACATGCTGCCCAGAATGCCACCTGCAACATGTACATGCTGCCCAGAATGCCACCAGCAACATGTACATGCTGCCCAGAATGCCACCTGCAACATGTACATGCTGCCCAGAATGCCACCTGCAACATGTACATGCTGCCCAGAATGCCACCTGCAACATGTACATGCTGCCCAGAATGCCACCTGCAACATGTACATGCTGCCCAGAATGCCACCTGCAACATGTACATGCTGCCCAGAATGCCACCTGCAACATGTACATGCTGCCCAGAATGCCACCTGCAACATGTACATGCTGCCCAGAATGCCACCTGCAACATGTACATGCTGCCCAGAATGCCACCAGCAACATGTACATGCTGCCCAGAATGCCACCTGCAACATGTACATGCTGCCCAGAATGCCACCTGCAACATGTACATGCTGCCCAGAATGCCACCTGCAACATGTACATGCTGCCCAGAATGCCACCTGCAACATGTACATGCTGCCCAGAATGCCACCAGCAACATGTACATGCTGCCCAGAATGCCACCTGCAACATGTACATGCTGCCCAGAATGCCACCTGCATCATGTACATGCTGCCCAGAATGCCACCAGCAACATGTACATGCTGCCCAGAATGCCACCTGCAACATGTACATGCTGCCCAGAATGCCACCAGCAACATGTACATGCTGCCCAGAATGCCACCTGCAACATGTACATGCTGCCCAGAATGCCACCAGCAACATGTACATGCTGCCCAGAATGCCACCTGCAACATGTACATGCTGCCCAGAATGCCACCTGCAACATGTACATGCTGCCCAGAATGCCACCTGCAACATGTACATGCTGCCCCGAATGCCACCTGCAACATGTACATGCTGCCCAGAATGCCACCAGCAACATGTACATGCTGCCCAGAATGCCACCTGCAACATGTACATGCTGCCCAGAATGCCACCTGCAACATGTACATGCTGCCCAGAATGCCACCAGCAACATGTACATGCTGCCCAGAATGCCACCTGCAACATGTACATGCTGCCCAGAATGCCACCTGCAACATGTACATGCTGCCCAGAATGCCACCTGCAACATGTACATGCTGCCCAGAATGCCACCTGCATCATGTACATGCTGCCCAGAATGCCACCTGCAACATGTACATGCTGCCCAGAATGCCACCTGCATCATGTACATGCTGCCCAGAATGCCACCTGCAACATGTACATGCTGCCCAGAATGCCACCTGCATCATGTACATGCTGCCCAGAATGCCACCAGCAACATGTACATGCTGCCCAGAATGCCACCTGTATCATGTACATGCTGCCCAGAATGCCACCTGCAACATGTACATGCTGCCCAGAATGCCACCTGCATCATGTACATGCTGCCCAGAATGCCACCAGCAACATGTACATGCTGCCCAGAATGCCACCAGCAACATGTACATGCTGCCCAGAATGCCACCAGCAACATGTACATGCTGCCCAGAATGCCACCTGCAACATGTACATGCTGCCCAGAATGCCACCTGCAACATGTACATGCTGCCCAGAATGCCACCTGCAACATGTACATGCTGCCCAGAATGCCACCTGCAACATGTACATGCTGCCCAGAATGCAACCTGCAACATGTACATGCTGCCCAGAATGCCACCTGCAACATGTACATGCTGCCCAGAATGCCACCTGCAACATGTACATGCTGCCCAGAATGCCACCTGCAACATGTACATGCTGCCCAGAATGCCACCTGCAACATGTACATGCTGCCCAGAATGCCACCTGCAACATGTACATGCTGCCCAGAATGCCACCTGCAACATGTACATGCTGCCCAGAATGCCACCTGCAACATGTACATGCTGCCCAGAATGCCACCTGCAACATGTACATGCTGCCCAGAATGCCACCTGCATCATGTACATGCTGCCCAGAATGCCACCTGCAACATGTACATGCTGCCCAGAATGCCACCTGCATCATGTACATGCTGCCCAGAATGCCACCTGCAACATGTACATGCTGCCCAGAATGCCACCTGCATCATGTACATGCTGCCCAGAATGCCACCAGCAACATGTACATGCTGCCCAGAATGCCACCTGTATCATGTACATGCTGCCCAGAATGCCACCTGCAACATGTACATGCTGCCCAGAATGCCACCTGCATCATGTACATGCTGCCCAGAATGCCACCAGCAACATGTACATGCTGCCCAGAATGCCACCAGCAACATGTACATGCTGCCCAGAATGCCACCAGCAACATGTACATGCTGCCCAGAATGCCACCTGCAACATGTACATGCTGCCCAGAATGCCACCTGCAACATGTACATGCTGCCCAGAATGCCACCTGCAACATGTACATGCTGCCCAGAATGCCACCTGCAACATGTACATGCTGCCCAGAATGCCACCTGCAACATGTACATGCTGCCCAGAATGCCACCTGCAACATGTACATGCTGCCCAGAATGCCACCTGCAACATGTACATGCTGCCCAGAATGCCACCTGCAACATGTACATGCTGCCCAGAATGCCACCTGCAACATGTACATGCTGCCCAGAATGCCACCTGCAACATGTACATGCTGCCCAGAATGCCACCTGCAACATGTACATGCTGCCCAGAATGCCACCTGCAACATGTACATGCTGCCCAGAATGCCACCTGCAACATGTACATGCTGCCCAGAATGCCACCTGCAACATGTACATGCTGCCCAGAATGCCACCTGCAACATGTACATGCTGCCCAGAATGCCACCTGCAACATGTACATGCTGCCCAGAATGCCACCTGCAACATGTACATGCTGCCCAGAATGCCACCTGCATCATGTACATGCTGCCCAGAATGCCACCTGCATCATGTACATGCTGCCCAGAATGCCACCTGCACCATGTACATGCTGCCCAGAATGCCACCTGCATCATGTACATGCTGCCCAGAATGCCATCTGCACCATGTACATGCTGCCCAGAATGCCACCTGCATCATGTACATGCTGCCCAGAATGCCACCTGCACCATGTACATGCTGCCCAGAATGCCACCTGCATCATGTACATGCTGCCCAGAATGCCACCTGCATCATGTACATGCTGCCCAGAATGCCACCTGCACCATGTACATGCTGCCCAGAATGCCACCTGCATCATGTACATGCTGCCCAGAAGGCCACCTGCACCATGTACATGCTGCCCAGAATGCCACCTGCATCATGTACATGCTGCCCAGAATGCCACCTGCATCATGTACATGCTGCCCAGAATGCCACCTGCATCATGTACATGCTGCCCAGAATGCCACCTGCAACATGTACATGCTGCCCAGAATGCCACCTGCAACATGTACATGCTGCCCAGAATGCCACCTGCAACATGTACATGCTGCCCAGAATGCCACCTGCAACATGTACATGCTGCCCAGAATGCCACCTGCAACATGTACATGCTGCCCAGAATGCCACCTGCAACATGTACATGCTGCCCAGAATGCCACCTGCATCATGTACATGCTGCCCAGAATGCCACCTGCAACATGTACATGCTGCCCAGAATGCCACCTGCATCATGTACATGCTGCCCAGAATGCCACCTGCAACATGTACATGCTGCCCAGAATGCCACCTGCAACATGTACATGCTGCCCAGAATGCCACCTGCAACATGTACATGCTGCCCAGAATGCCACCTGCAACATGTACATGCTGCCCAGAATGCCACCTGCAACATGTACATGCTGCCCAGAATGCCACCTGCAACATGTACATGCTGCCCAGAATGCCACCTGCAACATGTACATGCTGCCCAGAATGCCACCTGCAACATGTACATGCTGCCCAGAATGCCACCTGCAACATGTACATGCTGCCCAGAATGCCACCTGCACCATGTACATGCTGCCCAGAATGCCACCTGCAACATGTACATGCTGCCCAGAATGCCACCTGCAACATGTACATGCTGCCCAGAATGCCACCTGCATCATGTACATGCTGCCCAGAATGCCACCTGCAACATGTACATGCTGCCCAGAATGCCACCTGCAACATGTACATGCTGCCCAGAATGCCACCTGCAACATGTACATGCTGCCCTGAATGCCACCTGCAACATGTACATGCTGCCCAGAATGCCACCTGCAACATGTACATGCTGCCCAGAATGCCACCTGCAACATGTACATGCTGCCCAGAATGCCACCTGCAACATGTACATGCTGCCCAGAATGCCACCTGCAACATGTACATGCTGCCCAGAATGCCACCTGCATCATGTACATGCTCCAGGTATGCTCCAGGTATGCTCCAGGTGTACTCCAGGTATACTCCAGGCATGCTTCACGTTTGCTCCAGGTATGCTCTAGGTATGCTTTATGTATGCTCCAGGTATGCTTCATGTATGCTCTAGCTATGCTCCAGCTATACTCCAGATATGCTCCAGGTGTACTCCAGGTATACTCCAGGTATACTCCAGGTATGCTTCAGGTATGCTTCATGTATGCTCCAGGTATGCTTTATGTATGGTCCAGGTATGCTTCATGTATGCCCCAGGTATGCTCCAGGTATGCGTCATGTATGCTCCAGGTATGCTCCAGGTATGCGTCATGTATGCTCCAGGTATGCTCCAGGTATGCGTCATGTATGCTCCAGGTATGCTTTATGTATGCTCCAGGTATGCTTCATGTATGCCCCAGGTATGCTCCAGGTATGCGTCATGTATGCTCCAGGTATGCTCCAGGTATGCGTCATGTATGCTCCAGGTATGCGTCATGTAAGCTCCAGGTATGCTTCATGTATGCTCCATGTATGTTTCAGGTATGCTTCAGGTATGTTCCATGTATGCTCCAGGTATGCTTCATGTATGCTCCATGTATACTCAGATCACAACATAATTGAGGTTCAGACATGTATGCGTGGAGCCCCAGACCGACAAAATGAGACTAGTCACGAGGGAGCATTCACCAAATTCAACTTCAATAACAAAAACATAAAGTGGGACCAAGTAAACCAAGTCCTAACCGATATAAGCTGGGAAGATATACTAAGCAACACAGACCCCAACTTATGCCTAGAACAGATTAACTCGGTGGCACTCGATGTATGCACAAGGCTTATTCCTCTAAGAAAAAGGAGGAGTAGATGTAAAATAGAAAGAGACAGGCGCTCCCTTTACAGGCGACGGAAAAGAATAACAGAGCGGCTAAAAGAGGTCAATATATCTGAAATGCGCAGGGAGACACTGGTCAGAGAAATAGCAAGCATCGAACTTAAGCTAAAAGAATCCTTTAGGAGTCAGGAATCGCGGGAAGAACTAAAAGCCATAAATGAAATCGAAAGAAACCCAAAGTATTTCTTCTCCTATGCCAAATCAAAATCGAGAACAACGTCCAGTATTGGGCCCCTACTTAAACAAGATGGGTCCTACACAGATGACAGCAAGGAAAGGAGTGAGCTACTAAAGTCCCAATATGACTCAGTTTTTAGCAAGCCGCTAACCAGACTGAGAGTCGAAGATCAAAATGAATTTTTTATGAGAGAGCCACAAAATTTGATTAACACAAGCCTATCCGATGTTATCCTGACGCCAAATGACTTCGAACAGGCGATAAATGACATGCCCATGCACTCTGCCCCAGGGCCAGACTCATGGAACTCTGTGTTCATCAAGAACTGCAAGAAGCCCCTATCACGAGCCTTTTCCATCCTATGGAGAGGGAGCATGGACACGGGGGTCGTCCCTCAGTTACTAAAAACAACAGACATAGCCCCACTCCACAAAGGGGGCAGTAAAGCAACAGCAAAGAACTACAGACCAATAGCACTAACATCCCATATCATAAAAATCTTTGAAAGGGTCCTAAGAAGCAAGATCACCACCCATCTAGAAACCCATCAGTTACACAACCCAGGGCAACATGGGTTTAGAACAGGTCGCTCCTGTCTGTCTCAACTACTGGATCACTACGACAAGGTCCTAAATGCACTAGAAGACAAAAAGAATGCAGATGTAATATATACAGACTTTGCAAAAGCCTTCGACAAGTGTGACCATGGCGTAATAGCGCACAAAATGCGCGCTAAAGGAATAACAGGAAAAGTCGGTCGATGGATCTATAATTTCCTCACTAACAGAACACAGAGAGTAGTCGTCAACAGAGTAAAGTCCTAGGCAGCTACGGTGAAAAGCTCTGTTCCACAAGGCACAGTACTAGCTCCCATCTTGTTCCTCATCCTCATATCCGACATAGACAAGGATGTCAGCCACAGCACCGTGTCTTCCTTTGCAGATGACACCCGAATCTGCATGACAGTGTCTTCCATTGCAGACACTGCAAGGCTCCAGGCGGACATCAACCAAATCTTTCAGTGGGCTGCAGAAAACAATATGAAGTTCAACGATGAGAAATTTCAATTACTCAGATATGGTAAACATGAGGAAATTAAATCTTCATCAGAGTACAAAACAAATTCTGGCCACAAAATAGAGCGAAACACCAACGTCAAAGACCTGGGAGTGATTATGTCGGAGGATCTCAACTTCAAGGACCATAACATTGTATCAATCGCATCTGCTAGAAAAATGACAGGATGGATAATGAGAACCTTCAAAACTAGGGAGGCCAAGCCCATAATGACACTCTTCAGGTCACTTGTTCTATCTAGGCTGGAATATTGCTGCACTCTAACAGCACCTTTCAAGGCAGGTGAAATTGCCGACCTAGAAAATGTACAGAGAACTTTCACGGCGCGCATAACGGAGATAAAACACCTCAATTACTGGGAGCGCTTGAGGTTTCTAAACCTGTATTCCCTGGAACGCAGGAGGGAGAGATACATGATTATATACACCTGGAAAATCCTAGAGGGACTAGTACCGAACTTGCACACGAAAATCACTCACTACGAAAGCAAAAGACTTGGCAGACGATGCACCATCCCCCCAATGAAAAGCAGGGGTGTCACTAGCACGTTAAGAGACCATACAATAAGTGTCAGGGGCCCGAGACTGTTCAACTGCCTCCCAGCACGCATAAGGGGGATTACCAACAGACCCCTGGCAGTCTTCAAGCTGGCACTGGACAAGCACCTAAAGTCAGTTCCTGATCAGCCGGGCTGTGGCTCGTATGTTGGTTTGCGTGCAGCCAGCAGCAACAGCCTGGTTGATCAGGCGCTGATCCACCAGGAGGCCTGGTCACAGACCGGGCCTCGGGGGCGTTGACCCCCGAAACTCTCTCCAGGTAAACTCCAGGTATGCTTCAGGTATGCTTCATGTATGCTCCAGGTATGCTTCATGTATGCTCCATGTATGTTTCAGGTATGCTTCAGGTATGCTCCATGTATGCTCCAGGTATGCTTCATGTATGCTCTAGGTATACATAAGAACATAAGAAAGGAGGAACACTGCAGCAAGCCTGCTGGCCCATACTAGGCAGGTCCTTTACAATCCATCCCACTAACAAAACATTTCTTAACTCAATTTTCAATGCTACCCATAGGTATGCTCCAGGTATGCTCCAGGTATGCTTCATATATGCTCCAGGTATGCTCCAGGTATGCTTCATGTATGGTTCAGGCATGCTTCATTAATGCTCCAGGTATGCTCCAGGTATGCTCCAGGTATGCTTCATCTATGCTCCAGGTATGCTCCAGGTATGCTCCAGGTATGCTCCAGGTATGCTTCATCTATGCTCCAGGTATGTTTCATCTATGCTCCAGGTATGCTCCAGGTATGCTTCATCTATGCTCCAGGTATGCTCCAGGTATGCTCCAGGTATGCTTCATCTATGCTCCAGGTATGCTCCAGGTATGCTTCATCTATGCTCCAGGTATGCTCCAGGTATGCTTCATCTATGCTCCAGGTATGCTCCAGGTATGCTTCATCTATGCTCCAGGTATGCTCCAGGTATGCTCCAGGTATGCTTCATCTATGCTCCAGGTATGCTCCAGGTATGCTTCATCTATGCTCCAGGTATGCTCCAGGTATGCTTCATCTATGCTCCAGGTATGCTTCATCTATGCTCCAGGTATGCTTCATCTATGCTCCAGGTATGCTCCAGGTATGCTTCATCTATGCTCCAGGTATGCTTCATCTATGCTCCAGGTATGCTCCAGGTATGCTTCATCTATGCTCCAGGTATGCTCCAGGTATGCTTCATCTATGCTCCAGGTATGCTTTATCTATGCTCCAGGTATGCTCCAGGTATGCTTCATCTATGCTCCAGGTATGCTCCAGGTATGCTTCATCTATGCTCCAGGTATGCTCCAGGTATGCTTTATCTATGCTCCAGGTATGCTTAATCTATGCTCCAGGTATGCTTCATCTATGCTCCAGGTATGCTTCATCTATGCTCCAGGTATGCTCCAGGTATGCTTCATCTATGCTCCAGGTATGCTTTATCTATGCTCCAGGTATGCTCCAGGTATGCTTCATCTATGCTCCAGGTATGCTTTATCTATGCTCCAGGTATGCTCCAGGTATGCTTCATCTATGCTCCAGGTATGGTCCAGGTATGCTTCATCTATGCTCCAGGTATGCTTCATCTATGCTCCAGGTATGCTCCAGGTATGTTTCATCTATGCTCCAGGTATGCTCCAGGTATGCTTCATCTATGCTCCAGGTATGCTCCAGGTATGCTTCATCTATGCTCCAGGTATGCTTCATCTATGCTCCAGGTATGCTCCAGGTATGCTTCATCTATGCTCCAGGTATGCTCCAGGTATGCTTCATCTATGCTCCAGGTATGCTTCAGGTATGCTTCATCTATGCTCCAGGTATGCTCCAGGTATGCTTCATCTATGCTCCAGGTATGCTTCATCTATGCTCCAGGTATGCTCCAGGTATGCTTCATCTATGCTCCAGGTATGCTCCAGGTATGCTTCATCTATGCTCCAGGTATGCTTCATCTATGCTCCAGGTATGCTCCAGGTATGTTTCATCTATGCTCCAGGTATGCTCCAGGTATGCTTCATCTATGCTCCAGTTATGCTCCAGGTATGCTTCATCTATGCTCCAGGTATGCTTCATCTATGCTCCAGGTATGCTCCAGGTATGCTTCATCTATGCTCCAGGTATGCTCCAGGTATGCTTCATCTATGCTCCAGTTATGCTCCAGGTATGCTTCATCTATGCTCCAGGTATGCTTCATTAATGCTTCAGGTATGCTTCATGTATATTTCAGGTATGCTTCATGTATGCTCCAGGTATACTTAAGGTATGCTCCAGGTATACTCCAGGTATACTCCAGGCAAGCTCCAGGTATACTCCAGGTATACCCCAGGCAAGCTCCAGGTATACTCCAGGTATACCCTAGGCAAGCTCCAGGTATACTCCAGGCAAGCTCCAGGTATACTCCAGGTATACTCCAGGCAAGCTCCAGGTAGACTCCAGGTATACTCCAGGCAAGCTCCAGGTATACTCCAGGCAAGCTCCAGGTATACTCCAGGTATACTCCAGGCAAGCTCCAGGTATACTCCAGGAAAGCTCCAGGTAGACTCCAGGTATACAATAGGCAAGCTCCAGGTATACTCCAGGTATACCCCAGGCAAGCTCCAGGTATACTCCAGGCAAGTTCCAGGTATACTCCAGGTATACTCCAGGCAAGCTCCAGGTATACTCCAGGTATACTCCAGGCAAGCTCCAGGTATACTCCAGGCAAGCACCAGGTAGACTCCAGGTATACTCCAGGCAAGCTCCAGGTATACTCCAGGTATACCCCAGGCAAGCTCCAGGCATACTCCAGGCAAGCTCCAGGTATACTCCAGGTATACTCCAGGCAAGCTCCAGGTATACTCCAGGCAAGCTTCAGGTAGACTCCAGGTATGCTCCAGGCACGCTCCAGGTATACTCCAGGTATACCCCAGGCAAGCTCCAGGTATACTCCAGGCAAGCTCCAGGTATACTCCAGGTATACCCCAGGCAAGCTCCAGGTATACTCCAGGTATACTCCAGGCAAGCTCCAGGTATACCCCAGGCATACCCCAGGCAAGCTCCAGGTATACTCCAGGTATACTCCAGGCAAGCTCCAGGTATACTCCAGGTATACTCCAGGCAAGCTCCAGGTAGACTCCAGGTATACTCCAGGCAAGCTCCAGGTATACTCCAGGTATACCCCAGGCAAGCTCCAGGTATATTCCAGGCAAGCTCCAGGTATACTCCAGGTATACTCCAGGCAAGCTCCAGGTATACTCCAGGCAAGCTTCAGGTAGACTCCAGGTATGCTCCAGGCACGCTCCAGGTATACTCCAGGTATACCCCAGGCAAGCTCCAGGTATACTCCAGGCAAGCTCCAGGTATACTCCAGGTATACCCCAGGCAAGCTCCAGGTATACTCCAGGTATACTCCAGGCAAGCTCCAGGTATACTCCAGGTATACCCCAGGCAAGCTCCAGGTATACTCCAGGTATACTCCAGGCAAGCTCCAGGTATACTCCAGGTATACTCCAGGCAAGCTCCAGGTATACTCCAGGTATACTCCAGGCAAGCTCCAGGTATACTCCAGGCAAGCTCCAGGTATACTCCAGGTATACTCCAGGCAAGCTCCAGGTATACTCCAGGTATACTCCAGGCAAGCTCCAGGTATACTCCAGGTATACTCCAGGCAAGCTCCAGGTATACTCCAGGCAAGCTCCAGGTATACTCCAGGCAAGCTCCAGGTATACTCCAGGTATACTCCAGGCAAGCTCCAGGTATACTCCAGGTATACCACAGGCAAGCTCCAGGTATACTCCAGGCAAGCTCCAGGTATACTCCAGGTATACTCCAGGCAAGCTCCAGGTATACTCCAGGCAAGCTTCAGGTAGACTCCAGGTATACTCCAGGCAAGCTCCAGGTAGACTCCAGGTATACTCCAGGCAAGCTCCAGGTATACTCCAGGTATACCCCAGGCAAGCTCCAGGTATACTCTAGGCAAGCTCCAGGCAAGCTCCACGTATACTCCAGGCAAGCTCCAGGTATACTCCAGGCAAGCTCCAGGTATACTCCAGGCAAGCTCCAGGTATACCCCAGGCAAGCTCCAGGTACACTCCAGGTATACTCCAGGCAAGCTCCAGGTACACTCCAGGTATACTCCAGGCAAGCTCCAGGTATACTCCAGGCAAGCTCCAGGTATACTCCAGGTATGCTCCAGGCACGCTCCAGGTATACTCCAGGTATACTCCAGGCAAGCTCCAGGTATACTCCAGGTATACCCCAGGCAAGCTCCAGGTATACTCCAGGTATACCCCAGGCAAGCTCCAGGCAAGCTCCAGGTATACTCCAGGTATACTCCAGGCAACAGGTATACCAGGCAAGCTCCAGGTATACTCCAGGTATACTCCAGGCAAGCTCCAGGTATACTCCAGGCAAGCTCCAGGTATACTCCAGGTATACTCCAGGCAAGCTCCAGGTATACTCCAGGTATACTCCAGGCAAGCTCCAGGTATACTCCAGGTATACCCCAGGCAAGCTCCAGGTATACTCCAGGCAAGCTCCAGGTATACTCCAGGCAAGCTCCAGGTATACTCCAGGCAAGCTCCAGGTATACCCCAGGCAAGCTCCAGGTATACCCCAGGCAAGCTCCAGGTATACTGGCCCCAGGCAAGCTCCAGGTATACTCTAGGCAAGCTCCAGGTATCTCCAGGCAAGCTCCATGGCTCCCAGGCAAGCTCCAGGGTATACTCCAGGTATGCTCCAGGGATCCTCCAGGTATACTCCAGGCAAGCTCCAGGTATACTCCCAGGCAAGCTCCAGGTATACTCCGGAGGCAAGGCTCCAGGTATACTCCAGGGTATATCATACCAGGCAAGCTCCAGGTATACTCCCAGGTATACTCCAGGCAAGCTCCAGGTATACTCTAGGCAAGCTCAGGTATACTCCCAGGCAAGCTCCAGGTATACTCCAGGTATACTCCAGGCAAGCTCCAGGTATCTCCAGGATGACTCCAGGCAAGCTCCAGGTATACTCCCAGGCAAGCTCCAGGTATACTCCAGGCAAGCTCCAGGTATACTCCAGGGTATACACCAGGCAAGCTCATGGTATACTCCCAGGGTATCACCCAGGCAAGCTCCAGGTATACTCTAGGCAAGCTCAGGTATCACCCAGGCAAGCTCCAGGTATACTCCAGGTATACTCCAGGCAAGCTCCAGGTATACTCCAGGTATACTCCAGGCAAGCTCCAGGTATACTCCAGGCAAGCTCCAGGTATACTCCAGGCAAGCTCCAGGTATACTCCAGGCAAGCTCCAGGTATACTCCAGGCAAGCTCCAGGTATACTCCAGGTATACTCCAGGCAAGCTCCAGGTATACTCCAGGTATACTCCAGGCAAGCTCCAGGTATACTCCAGGCAAGCTCAGTATGCACCCAGGCAAGCTCCAGGTATACTCCCAGGCAAGCTCCAGGTATACCTCCAGGCAAGCTCCAGGTATACTCAGGTATACTCCAGGCAAGCTCCAGGTATACTCCAGGTATACTCCAGGCAAGCTCCAGGTATGCTCCAGGCAAGCTCAGGTATCACCCAGGTATACTCCAGGCAAGCTCCAGGTATACTCCCAGGTATACTCCAGGCAAGCTCCAGGCATACTCCAATCAAGCTCCAATTATACTCCCAGGCAGCTCGGAGGTATATCCCAGGGTATACTCAGGCAAGCTCCAGGTATACTCCAGGTATACTCCAAGGCAAGCTCCAGGTATACTCCAGGCAAGCTCCAGGTATACTCCGAGGCAAGCTCCAGGCATACTCCAGGGCAAGCTCCAGGTATGCACCCAGGCAAGCTCCAGGTATCACCAGGTATACTCCAGGCCAAGCTCCAGGTATACTCCAGGTATCACCAGGCAAGCTCCAGGGTATACTCCAGGCCAAGCTCCAGGTATACTCCAGGCAAGCTCCAGGCATACTCCAGGTATACTCCAGGCAAGGCTCCAGGTGATACTCCAGGCAAGCCTAGGGTATACTCCAGGCAAGCTCCAGGTATACTCCAGGCAAGCTCCAGGTATGAATCCAGGCAAGCTCCAGGTATACTCCAGGTATCACCCAGGCAAGCTCCAGGTATACTCCCAGGTATACTCCAGGTCAAGCTCCAGGTATACTCCAGGCAAGCTCCAGGTATACTCCAGCAAGCTCCAGGTATACCCTCCCAGGTATACCCAGGCAGAAGCTCCAGGTATACTCCAGGTATACTCCCAGGCAAGCTCCAGGTATACCTCCCAGGCAAGCTCCAGGTATACTCCAGGCAAGCTCCAGGTATACTCCAGGTATGCTCCAAATATGCTCATAACTTTTTTTACGAGTATTATACAGAGGTAATTATTTACACAAAATATTCTGGTATAAAAGTTGTATTATCAGTAACACATAAAAATTCACTCTTAACATTAATTTTAGTTACAGTAAAAACTCTCAATAATGTTATTATTATAGTGTAAAATAAATAAATAACTTAGTTATACATCCAGTAGTATTTCTCTTTTTTTTATTGTTGGTGTCGCGGGGAATTAAACTGGAAATATAAATTTAAGAATTATATTTGTACAGTAAATACAGTTTAGTAAGAAATTAAAGTGTTTTTAAATGTGTATAAGGTATAGAGTAGGATTTATTAAGCTAGCCTCACTCTGTCTCTCTCTCTCTCTCTCTCTCTCTCTCTCTCTCTCTCTCTCTCTCTCTCTCTCTTTCTCGCTCTCTCTCTCTCTCTCATCTCTCTCTCTCTCTAGCTCTCTATCTCTCTCTCTCTCTCTCTCTCTCTCTCTCTCTCTCTCTCTCGCTCTCTCTCTAGTGACCTGCAAGAACTTACACCACATACCCACCTAACTGTATTCACCTAATTGTGGTTGCAGGGGTCGAGACTCAGCTCCTAACCCTGCCTCTTCACTGATCGCTGCCTAGGTCTCCTCTCTCTGCTTTCTGAGCTTTGTCATACCTCGTCTTAAAGCTATGTATGGTTCCTGCCTCCACTACATCACTTGCTAGGTAGTTCCACTTCCTGACGCCTCTGTGACGGAAGAAATACTTCCTAACATTCCTGTGACTCGTCTGAGTCTTCAGCTTCCAATTCTGACCCCTTGTTTCTGTGTCGCCTCTCTGGAACATCCTGTCTCTGTTCACCTTGTCTATTCCACGCAGTATTTTGTATGATGTTAATATGTCTCCCCTGACCCTGCTGTCCTCCAGTTTAGTCAGTCCAATTTCCCTCAACCTTTCTTCGTAGGACAGTCCCCTGAGCTCCGGAACTAGCCTTGTTGCAAACCTTTGTACTTTCTCTAATTTCTTGACGTGCTTGACCAGGTGTGGGTTCCAAACTGGTGCTGCATACTCCAGTATGGGCCTGACGTACACAGTGTACAGTGTCTTGAACGATTCCTTACTAAGGTATCGGAATGCTATTCTCAGGTTTTCCAGGCGCCCATATGCTGCAGCAGTTATCTGGTTGACGTGCGCTTCCGGAGATGTGCTCGGTGTTATACTCACCCCAAGATCTTTCTCCTTGAGTGAGGTTTGCAGCCTTTGTCCACCTAGCCTATACTCTGTCTGCGGTCTTCTTTGCCCCTCCCCAATCTTCATGACTTTGCATTTGGCAGGGTTGAATTCGAGAAGCCAGTTGCTGGACCACGTGTCCAGGCTGTCCAGGTCTCTTTGCAGTCCTGCCTGATCCTCATCCGATTTAATCCTTCTCATTAGCTTCACATCATCTGCGAACAGGGACACTTCAAAGTCTATTCCTTCTATCATGTCATTCACATATATCAAAAATAGCACTGGTCCTAGGACTGACCCCTGTGGTACTCCGCTCTTCACAGGCACCCACTGTGATGCCTCTTCATGTACCATGACTCGTTGTTGCCTCCCTGTCAGGTATTCTCTGATCTGTTTACAGTGCCATTCCTGTTATACGCACCTGATCCCCCAGCTTCTGCACTAATCTCTTGTGAGGAACTGTGTCGGAGGTCTTCCTACAGTCCAGGAAAACGCAATCAACCCACCTCTCTCGTGTCTTACTTCTGTTACCTTGTCATAAAACTCCAGAAGGTTTGTGACACAGGATTTCCCTGGATGTTGTTTATAATCTTGTTCTGTTCCAGTTGCTCCACCACTCTCCTCCTGATAATCTTCTCCATGACTTTGCATACTATGCACGTCAGAGACACAGGTCTGTAGTTTTGTGCCTCGTTTCTGTCTCCTTTCTTAAAAAGCAGGGACTACATTTGACATCTTCCATCCCTCAGGGAGTTGCCCAGTTTCAAGGGACGTGTTGAAGATTGTGGTTAGTGGCACACACAGCATCTCTGCTCCTTCTCTAAGGACCCACGGGGAGATGTTGTCCGGACCCCTCGCCTTTGAGGTTTCGAGGTCACTTAGCAGTTTCTGCACCTCCTCCTCCGTTGTTTGTGTGTCATCCAGCACCTGTTGGTATATTCCCTGTTGGTGTTCCCCTCTGTGCTGTCTTCTCAGAGCCATTCATGTCTCTACTGTAAATACTTCCTTAAGACCGCTTCTTTAGATATATTTATTGGTTTTAGCTTACCTTGCCGTGGTTCCGAACTCTCCCTGACCTGGGGGATGGCATGATAGCATTCCCACCCACCTCTGCTCTTCATGACACTCTCGCAGACTATTGAATTGGCTACATGAAACAAACGGTAACTGGAGTTACATGAAACACATGGTACCTGGAGTTACCATGAAACACTAACACTAAATCAAATTCAACTAGGAATATTCGCAGCTGAATTTGATTTAGTGTTACGCCTGGGCTTCCATGATCAAATATTGCTGGAACATCGTGTCCAGGAGCCTGAGTGGCCTCCTGGGATCTACCTAGCACAGTGAAACTTGAAAGCTTGCCTATGGAAAGTTTAATATTGTTTAAGCTTTTTAAGCTTTTACCTTGGCAATATAAACACAAATGCAGTATAATGTGATCCTTTATTGACTACGTTTCGCCCACACAGTGGGCTTTTTCAAGTCACAAACAGAACTACCTGGGGTGGAAGGAACGCGAGTATTTATAGTCCGGCTGAGGTCAGGTGAAGAATGTTAGTCGATGATGTACGAGTGGTTACAGAGCCCAAAACTAAAAAGTTTGCACTCTACAACCCCACTCTCGGTACATCATCAGATGCAGCATTCTTCACCTGACCTCAGCCGGACTATAAATACTCGCGTTCCTTCCACCCCAGGTAGTTCTGTTTGTGACTTGAAAAAGCCCACTGTGTGGGCGAAACGTAGTCAATAAAGGATCACATTATACTGCATTTGTGTTTATATTGCCATTGTGTCGGTATTTTATACCATTTATTTCCAAGCTTTTACCTTGTTGAGAAGAGTATAATATAATCGTGAGACAGCCAAGTATAACATGGGCTAAAAGTATGTTCATAATGATAAACTAACCAAGATTTTATTTATATTCTCTTGATATCAAACCATAACATCTTTGGAGTTGTCTCTAGGTGAGGGACACAAAAAACGTCAAGAAATTCTAGGTTTACATAATAAATCATAAGAATGATGAGCTCCTGCTCTTCTCCAACAATGGCTGTGATTCACTAACTTGAGGAGCTCCTGCTCTTCTCCAACATTGGCTGAGATTCACTAACTTGAGGAGCTCCTGCTCTTCTCCAACAATGGCTGTGATTCACTAACTTGAGGAGCTCCTGCTCTTCTCCAACAATGGCTGTGATTAACTAACTTAAGGAGCTCCTGCTCTTCTCCAACAATGGCTGTGATTCACTAACTTGAGGAGCTCCTGCTCTTCTTCAACAATGGCTGTGATTAACTAACTTGAAGAGTTCCTGCTCTTCTCCAACAATGGCTGTGATTCTTCACTGAGGAGCTCCTGCTCTTCTCCAACAATGGCTGTGATTAACTTCAGAAGAGCTCCTGCTCTTCTCCAACAATGGCTGTGATTCACTAACGAGGAGCTCCTGCTCTTCTCCAACAATGGCTGTGATTCACTAGCAAGAAGCTCCTGTTCTTCTCCAACAATGGCTGTGATTCACTAACAAGGATCTCCTGCTCTTCTCCAAGCAATGACTGTGATTCACTAGCAGGAGCTCCTGTTCTTCTCCAACAATGGCTGTGATTAACTTAACTTAAGGATTGCTGCTCTTCTCCAACAATGGCTGTGATTCACTAACTTGAAGAGCTCCTGTTCTTCTCCAACAATGGCTGTGATTCACTAACTTAAGGAGCTCCTGCTCTTCTCCAACAATGACTGTGATTCACTAACTTGAGGAGCTCCTGCTCTTCTCCAACAATGGCTGTGATTCACTATCGTGAGGAGCTCCTGCTCTTCTCCAACAATGGCTGTGATTCACTAACCGAGGAGCTCCTGCTCTTCTCCAACAATGGCTGTGATTAACTAACTTAAGGAGCTCCTGCTCTTCTCCAACAATGGCTGTGATTCACTAACTTGAGGAGCTCCTGCTCTTCTTCAACAATGGCTGTGATTAACTAACTTGAAGAGTTCCTGCTCTTCTCCAACAATGGCTGTGATTCACTAACTTGAGGAGCTCCTGCTCTTCTCCAACAATGGCTGTGATTAACTAACTTGAAGAGCTCCTGCTCTTCTCCAACAATGGCTGTGATTCACTAACTTGAGGAGCTCCTGCTCTTCTCCAACAATGGCTGTGATTCACTAACTTGAAGAGCTCCTGTTCTTCTCCAACAATGGCTGTGATTCACTAACTTAAGGAGCTCCTGCTCTTCTCCAACAATGACTGTGATTCACTAACTTGAGGAGCTCCTGTTCTTCTCCAACAATGGCTGTGATTAACTAACTTAAGGAGCTTCTGCTCTTCTCCAACAATGACTGTGATTCACTAACTTGAAGAGCTCCTGTTCTTCTCCAACAATGGATGTGATTCACTAACTTAAGGAGCTCCTGCTCTTCTCCAACAATGACTGTGATTCACTAACTTGAGGAGCTCCTGCTCTTCTCCAACAATGACTGTGATTCACTAACTTGAGGAGCTCCTGCTCTTCTCCAACAATGGCTGTGATTCACTAACTTGAGGAGCTCCTGCTCTTCTCCATCAATGGCTGTGATTCACTAACTTGAGGAGCTCCTGCTCTTCTCCAACAATGACTGTGATTCACTAACTTGAGGAGCTCCTGCTCTTCTCCAACAATGGCTGTGATTCACTAACTTGAGGAGCTCCTGCTCTTCTCCATCAATGGCTGTGATTCACTAACTTGAGGAGCTCCTGCTCTTCTCCAACAATGGCTGTGATTAACTAACTTAAGGAGCTCCTGCTCTTCTCCAACAATGGTTGTGATTAACTAACTTAAGGAGCTCCTGCTCTTCTCTAACAATGGCTGTGATTCACAAACTTGATGTGATAAATGGTTTGAAAACCGACAAGTTGAAGATTGAGACACTACAGCAACATATGGGAATCCTTATTAAAAAAACGTTTCGCCACACAGTGACTTCATCAGTCCATTTCAAAGAAGAGACGGGTAAGGACTGATAAAGCCAAAGTGTGTGGCGAAACGTTTTCTTAATAAAGATTCCCATATGTTGCCTATGTGTCTCAGTCTTTAATTCACTAACTAGCTGAAGCAGCATCTTAACGATAAACGCATAAACATCTTTTCTGCTGTCTGCGGCTTATCAGAGATGTTTCAGCATTGGCCTGAAATTGGTCTTCCTATAGAACCACAGTAATTGGTGGTACAAAACTGCACCTTTGGTCCCACTGCACGTTTTGTATGCCTTGTGTGAATCTTATACTTAGTGAATATGTTGTAATGGTAACATTCAAACACAATACTTGTCATGACACATTATCTGAGAACATAATCTACATAACTTGTATGAACGTTATTTCTGATCCCAGGGTAAACCATGTAGTGAAGAACACTAGCATAGTGTTCTTCACTACATGTTAACTACTGCATGTAGTAAGAAGAACACAACATAGTGTTCTTCACTCATGTTCTTAACTACCATGTAGTGAAGAACACTAGCATAGTGTTCTTCACTGCATGTTCTTAACTACCATGTAGTGAACACTGGCATAGTGTTCTTCACTACATGTTCTTATTCTAACATGTAGTGAGAACACTAGTATGTGTTCTTCACTCGTATTGTTAACTACCATGTAGTGAAGAACACTAACATGTGTTCTTCACTACATGTTCTTAACTACCATGTAGTGAAGAACATTAACATAGTGTTCTTCACTGCATGCTCTTAACTTACCATGTAGTGAAGAACACTGCATAGTGTTCTTCACTACATGTTCTTAACTAGCCAGTGAAGAACACTAGCATAGTGTTCTTCACTACATGTTCTTAACTACCATGTAGTGAAGAACACTGCATAGTGTTCTTCACTACATGTTCTTAACTACCATGTAGTGAAGAACACTAACATAGTGTTCTTCACTACATGTTCTAACTACCATGTAGTGAAGAACAACTGGCATAGTGTTCTTCACTGCATGTTCTTAACTACCATGTGGTGAAGAACACTGCATAGTGTTCTTCACTACATGATTCTTAACTACCATGTAGTGAAGAACACTAACATAGTGTCCTTCACTAGCATGTTCTTAACTACCATGAGTGAAGAACACTAACATAGTGTTCTTCACTACATGTTCTTCTTAACCCATGTAGTGAAGAACACTAGCATGTGTTCTTCACTACATGTTCTAACTACCATGTAGTGAAGAACACTAACATAGTGTTCTTCCGTACTATAGTTCAACTACCATGTAGTGAAGAACACTAACATAGTGTTCTTCACTACATGTTCTTAACTACCATGTAGTGAAGAACAGTAACATAGTGTTCTTCACTACATGTTCTTAACTACCATGTAGTGAAGAACACTAACATAGTGTTCTTCACTTGTCATACATCATCACTGACTAGTCTGTGTGTCAACTGACACTCATACGTCTCCATGCTTGTCTATCAAGCATGGAGACCAGATATACTCTTGGGTATACCTTTGTTGCTCTGCTGACACACTTATGAAGGATCTGCCACGATATTCAAAGTCAAAAAAATACAATTATGAATATTATTGGAATGTATTTTTGCTTTGAACAATTACATTGCAATCAAAAATATAACCTTAAAAAAATTTTCGTAATGTGTAATCTAAATTACAACACTTGTTTAAGACTTTCAGTAATTATATTCAAGTTTTTGGCAGGGGAGGGGGAGAGTCAGTATTTTAATTTTCAGATTTATATATTTCATCTTATGTTGTAGCAGTTCTATCTTACATATTTCTGGCTCATTCAGACTTAATGATATAAGAACATGAGGAAGTTCTTGCTTCCAGTCTTCCTCCCTCGTGCTGTTTCCAGCAATCTGAAATAGTCTGTCCCTATCTGCTTAACCTATCTACACATCCCTCGTAAATCTGGAACTGGAGAAGGAGGAATCTCCGAAAGTTTGTCAATTTTCTTTTATGCCTGGCGAGAAGTGGCACTGCCTGCTTGCGCTGCCTGCTTGCGCTGCCTGTTTGTGCTGCCTGCTTGGGCTGCCTGGTTGCGCTGCCTGCTTGCGCTGCCTGCTTGCGCTGCCTGCTTGTGCTGCCTGCTTGCGCTGCCTGCTTGCGCTGCCTGCTTGCTCTGCCTGCTTGTGCTGCCTGCTTGCGCTGCCTGCTTGCGCTGCCTGCTTGCGCTGCCTGCTTGCGCTGCCTGCTTGCGCTGCCTGCTTGCGCTGCCTGCTTGCGCTGCCTGCTTGCGCTACCTGCTCCAGGGCTGGTCTTACGTATTTCATGTATGGTGATCTGCGTGGTCACTTGTTCACTTAACTGAAGGATAATGTTGTTCTGGTCGGCTTTGTTTATGCCGCTGATGTTATGCAGTTTGTGTACCATCTCTGACGAGACGTTTGTTGTGATGTTGTACCATGACTCCTCTCAGATTGCTTCCTCTGGTGATCGAAAAGTTACCGTCTAGTGCAGTCGGTAGGATTGAAACCCCCATTAACCAGCCAACCAAACTGACCCAAATTAACTACTACGTGGACCTTAATTAATCAAAATAATAAATTTAATATTAGTATAGTTCAGAATAAAAATATTTTCTTTAATACTGAATGGTTTCAATCCTATCAAATAAGGCATTTAACACTGAATGGTTTCAATCCTATCAAATAAGGCATTTCAATCACATGAACGAATCCAGAGACTCAAATCATTTTTTTTATAGATTCAATCAAATTTCAAAATTTTACTTAAACATTCTAAACTGACAGGGCATCTTCTTTCTTTGGAATGTGTCAGCATTTAGATTTTGAAGCTGATAAGACGAATCAGTAGGTATTTGAAGATTGAGACACTTATGCAGCATATGGGAATCTTTATTCAGGAAACGTTTCGCCACACAGTGGCTTCATCAGTCCGATACAAAGAGGAAGGCGTAAGGAGAGGAGGAGAATGAGGTAATCAGTCCCTCAGCCTGGAGTCGATGTGTTCAG
>NC_091301.1:51417728-51500228 GCF_038502225.1 Cherax quadricarinatus
AAGGAATGCAAAATGGAACTCTGTGAACAATTAACTAATATTTTTAATTTATCTCTTCAAACAGGTGTAGTGTCTGATATGTGGAAGATGGCTAATGTAATTCCTATTTTTAAAACAGGGGACAAGTCGTTACCGTCAAATTACCGCCCAATAAGCCTGACCTCAATTGTAGGCAAATTACTAGAGTCAATTATAGCTGAGATTATAAGAAACCATCTCGATAAGCATAGCTTGATTAATGATACTCAGCATGGATTCACAAGAGGCCGGTCTTGTCTAACTAATTTATTAACTTTCTTCAGTAAAGCTTTTGAGGCTGTTGACCACGATAAAGAATTTTATATTATTTACTTAGATTTTAGTAAGGCATTTGATAGAGTTCCGCACCATAGACTGTTAAAGAAAGTGGCAACTCATGGCATTGGGGGAAAAGTGCTCTCGTGGATCGAGTCATGGCTCACAGACAGGAAGCAGAGTGTCCATAAATGGGGTTAAATCCAAGTGGGGATCTGTAACAAGTGGCGTTCCACAGGGATCAGTCTTGGGCCCGTTGTTGTTTATAATATATATCAATGATCTTGATGAGGGAATTACTAGTGATATGAGCAAATTCGCCGATGACGCAAAGATAGATAGGATAATTGATTCAAACGTAGATGTTATGGAACTTCAGGAGGATTTAAACAAACTCTATTCTTGGTCAGAAAAGTGGCAGATGCAGTTCAATGTAGATAAATGCAAGGTTCTGAAGCTTGGGAGTGCCCATAACCCTAGTACTTATAAGTTAGATGATGTAGAACTTAGCCATACAGATTGCGAAAAGGACTTGGGGGTTATGGTGAGCAGCAACCTTAAACCAAGACAGCAATGCCTAAGCGTACGTAATAAGGCAAATAGATTACTGGTATTTATATCAAGAAGTGTAAGCAACAGAAGTCCAGAGGTCATACTGCAGCTTTATACATCATTAGTAAGGCCTCACCTAGATTATGCAGCTCAGTTCTGGTCTCCATATTACAGAATGGACATAAATTCGTTAGAAAACATTCAGCGTAGGATGACTAAATTAATACATAGCATTAGAAATCTTCCTTATGAAGAAAGATTGAAGACTCTTAAGTTACATTCACTTGTTAGACGAAGAATGAGGGGAGACCTGATCGAAGTGTATAAGTGGAAGATAGGTATTAATAAAGGGGATATTAATAAGGTCTTGAGGATGTCTCTCCAAGAGAGAACCCGCAGTAATGGATTTAAATTAGATAAGTTTAGATTTAGAAAGGACATAGGAAAGTATTGGTTTGGAAATAGGGTAGTTGATGAGTGGAACAGTCTACCTAGTTGGGTTATTGAGGCTAGGACTTTGGGTAGTTTCAAATTTAGGTTGGATAAGTACGTGAGTGGGAGGGGTTGGATTTGAGTGGGACTTTCACATCAGAGCTTATTTCTTGGGTGGCATTGAAAATTGGGTTGGGCAAATGTTTTGTTAGTGGGATGAATTGTAAAGGACCTGCCTAGTATGGGTCAACAGGCCTCCTGCAGTGTTCCTCCTTTCTTACGTTATGTTCTTAAGTTCGTAATATAAGAATGAAAGCATAAATGAGTGGTGGTGGTAGTATTACAATTGACTGAATGCTTGCCTGGCTTTCCACCTGCTGGGAGTTAACATGGGACCCTCCTGGTGAGCTGACGTTGTCTTTCTGCTCCATCAAATCAGTCAATATTGACTCCCACTCTTGTTTATTGTTATATTATGTGTGTTGGATTTCTGTTCATTGAACTGAACCTGATTTGACTTACGTGTTTTAACAAAAAATTTTCTTAATCCTCATCATAATCTTTTAAAGTTTTCTTCCTGTCTTGTGAGTGACTACTTATCCTGTTTTTAACTCTTGTTCTCGTCTCTTTTAAAACCTTGTTGATCAGACTGGGTCACCCGACACCGGCGAGACAAGGCGGGCAGCTGGATCTAGCCAATAGATCAGGAACTTCACCTCAAACTTAACGTAGCAGTGTGTCGCTTCACCTTAGTAACTGATCATCTGTTATCTTCAGAATCACTGCAGGAAGCCTCCACTTAGTATGCCAAGCCAGCCACATCCATCTGTAAAACAACTGTTTGCGTCTGTATTCTTAGTTTACAGCCGAAGTTAATACCACCAGTGACTACGTCGTCTCACACAGACTTGTCGCTCACACAGCGGGAATCCTGGGAGCTACTTGCCACAACCATCGGCACATCGGAAGATCATCTGTCAGTGTATATAACAACCTTGCTTTACGAGATTAATTTATGAATCAGATTTTTCATTATTTGCTTCAGTTACGAAAATTTTCATGTTTGACTCTCTTAACTTTACACTTATATTTTTGCATATTTTCCGTAAAAAAGTTTATTTCCTTCAGTTATAATTTAATTTATATTTTTTTTTATAAGGAGGAATAGTTCTTTCAGATACACTTTGAGGGTCTGAAAGTTCTGTTATACCTTCACGTGAAGAATGTTACACTTGTGCAACATCTGGGAATCTTTATTAAGGAAATGTTTCGCCAGTCAGTGGCTTTCTTCAGTCCAATATACAGAAGAACGGTGGGAATTGAGGAAGAGAATAAGGTAATCAGTCCCTCAGTGCATTTACTGTGCTTTTCTCAAGACTGATGGAACGAACACGTCGACTCCGGGCTGAGGGACAGATTACCTCGTTCTGATCTTCTACATTTCTTCTGTGTATTGAACTGAAGACACTTGCTGACGAAACGTTTCCGTAATAAAAATTTACAAATGATGAACAAGAGCTTCATTCTTCACACTTGACTTTTACACGTACGTCTTAACAAAAATATTTCTTCTTCAGTGGTGTTTACAACAGCAGAAGTTCCAGCAAAGGGTAATGGATGGTAGTACTTTGGTTGGATATTCCTGGTGTTGTCGAAGACCGTCATTGAGTGTTTGAGAGGCAGTGGAGATCTCAGTGAAGCTGACCTTGAGCATTGAGGAAGTGGAGAGAGTTTTGAGTATCATATCAACAGTAGTCCAATCATTTTGGTCTTCAGTTTGTTGTTTTAGTCCAGGTGTTGATTGGCTAATGATATCGCAATCTAATCTTTTAATGTTAATGTTAATCTCCAGGTTTTATTACCTGGACCTCATCAATGAGAGTGGCTACTCTCACCGCTGGGCAACGGCGACCAGTGCAATCTAATCTCTTAAGAAACACTATTTTTTTATTAGTTTTGGCCCCCAGAGCTGGAGAAATAACTACTTCTAAGCAACTGTCGTTAAGGATGATTTCACCTTAAGAATGTTCGTCTGAATTGCGGCTAATGCCTTCTCCGATGAATCAGAGATTGTCCCACGAATTGTGCGAATGTGAATACGGTGTATCGGCATTCTCAGGTTAGATGGGTGACTGGTGAAATACTCTGTGGTGAGTTTACAGTGCGATTGTTGGTATGTGTGGTTCGTCTCTTGGTGTAAGATGACCAGTCACTTATATACCAGGTGTTGTGCAGCAGCATAGAGATCAGGTGATGTGTGAGTTGTGCCCACTTGTGGTAGTAGGTCATGATAAACACTCAGTCCAGTCACCCTTGTTCTAAGGGTGATGGACTGATTACATTAAATTACTTCTCCGAGCCTATTTCTTCGTCTTCTACCAAGCTGATCTTTACAAGAGTGTAAGTCATCTCCGTATTCTACTGATGAAGAATGTAGTGCAGGCAAAACGATTCATCAATAAAGTTTCTTAATGCTGCACATGAGTCTTACCAACTTATCGGTATTATACACTACCTATATGATACATGTCTTGCACTGCAACATGATGGAATCTTTGTACAGCAACTCCTTGCTCTTCCAGGGGCTCCTTGACTTTTGGCCTGAAGTACTGGATCTTCAGTGTTCTTCCTCCGACCGATTCTAATTACTCTTACCCCCGGATCTCCCTGTTTCCCTACCCCATCCCTCCTTCCTCTTCCTTGTCCTTTTCCCATCCTCCCCTTTCCCATTCCCTCCACTTTCCCCATACCTCCCCTCTCCTTCCTTTACTGCTTTTGGCCTTTGGGATCTTTCCATCTGAAATTCTAACTTACAGGATGGGGAAAGGATGTCGATATCCATTCCATTCTGTTGAGGTCCTTGGTGGTGGTGTTTGATGTGGAATCTGGATTATTTGTGGATGTCTCATTCCACCCCTTCGGAGTTCACTAGGTGGTTTACGGTGTCCTTCGAGTGAAGGATGCATCTCTAGAGGTTGCCTGTCGGATCCCGGAGGAGGTGGCAATGGAGGTATGCCATGTGGCGGATTTCAGGCCGCCCTCTCTTTTTGTCTGCTGAGGTGGCTCGGTGGATGAGGTTGCAATCCTGGATTGCTGGTGTAATGGGATGATGAGTTAGGTATCGCATGGGTCCCTCGTAACTTCTGCACTGCTGGCTGCACTGTGGGCCCTCTTTTGCACAGAGTGGGATATACATTCTCTTTCATACCTCCTGGGAGCTATCCCTCTGCATTCCCCCACCCCCCTTTTTTTCTCCCTCTTTTTTAAATAAATAACAAAGGGGAAACTTATCATGCAGACTCATAACACTGACTTGCCTCCTCCAGAGCCCTTTCCTGCAGCACCCTCTACAGACCTTGGCACACCTTCAGAACATTCTTCGGACCTCTCTTGGGTAATAATCCATTATCCTCCTCTAGTACGGCGTTCCAGCCGCTCCTTTAGACACTTCTGACCTTGTTGCTTTGACTATTATACCAGCTTCTCTACATACAGTGAGTTGATTTTCGTATTGTACACACGACTATGGACGGCTCGCCTCTAACCTACTGTCCAAGCGGCCTTGACTCTGATGAACCTACATCACTTTCCTCTCACGCTTCTAAGAAGCGTCCAACAAAGCAATTCCACCCCTTATGCTCTATGATTCAAAGTCCATCTTCGACAAAATTCTTTACACTTCAGTCAACTTCTCCTGACTATCTTTTCGACCACAGCATCAACAAGGCACTCCATCATGTTGGGCAGAACATTACCTTCCACGTTCTTAAGAGTGCCACACGTGTTGTCACAGTTCAAAATGCAGAGCAGGCACACAATCTTTCTCTTCTTGATGTTGTTGACAACACACCAGTTGTCTGTTATACACTGCAGCATCATGGGCTCTTGATACAAAGAATCCTTCAAAACTTATCCAACCTTTGGACGAAAACCCACTTAGACTAGTGGAAGGTTCCACTATGACCCCGCCTCCTCCTGCAACATCTCACCTGACTACAGTATGTAAAGTAAAAGGACACAAGTGCAACTAATGTGACATTTATTGTGGCAACGTTTCGCTCTCCAGGAGCTTTATCAAGCCATTACAAACAATACATGGACACAGAGGGTATATAAAGGCTCTGAGTGAGGTGCAATACTAGTGAGGTACCATTTCGATGTTCACTAGTATTGCACCTCACTAGTATTGCACCTCACTCAGAGCCTTTATATACCCTCTGTGTCCATGTATTTTTTGTAATGGCTTGATAAAGCTCCTGGAGAGCGAAACGTTGCCACAATAAATGTCACATTAGTTGCACTTGTGTCCTTTTACTTTACATATTGTCGGTAATTCTACCAACTTTATGACTACAGTACATAAGCCACGTCTACGGCCGTATGCTGTGCATTCTACAAGATTGATGGACTGAAAACATCGACTCCAGGCTGAGGGACTGATTACCTCAAACTCCTCCTCTCCTTAGACCTTTCTGCTTTGTATTGGACTGATGAAGCCACTGTGTGGCGAAACGTTTCCTCAATAAAGATTCCCATATGTTCCATAAGAATCTCAATCTTCATCAAATGTAGGTGTAGAGTGGTGGAGGTATAGGGTGGTGGAGGTGTATGATGGTGGAGGTGTAGGTGTAGGATGGTGGAGGTTCAAAAGATGAGTGGTGGAGATGAAGGTTAGAAGATACTTTCTACCAACTTCTCCAAGATAAACAAAAAGCTGACGATAGTAAAGGAGTGGCGCCAACTCCGGTTACAGTAGTGTGCGAGGCAAGTTCATCTGTGTCATTAGGAGTAAAAATTCACACAGCAGCAGTGAGAACACCGTCTTTACAGCTATGTGGGTCGTGACACTTTTGTCATTATTTTCTCAATGAGACAGGATGAGCGTGAGAGCTGAGATGCCACGTATTCATTTTTACAAGTGCCATCTTGCCTATATAAACAATGTTTATGAGATATGTATTTTATGTTTCGTGTTTCCTCGAGTGAGTATATTCAGGAATATTCTTTGTCCTTTTTGCGAATCTACGGAAGGTTACTACGGTAATTCGACCATACTAGGCAGGTCATAAGAACAAGGAACACTGCAGCAGGCCTAATGGTCCATACTAGGCAAGTTCTTCTCAAACCCAAACCTACTAATAAAAATATTTGCCGAACCCAACTTCAATGCTACCCAAGGAATAACCTTTGATAACCCAATTAACTGAACTGGTTGAAATTGAGTGGGACTTGCTCAATCAAATTTAACCTCCTCTCACTAACCTAAATTTGAAGCTACCAAAGGTTTGAGCTTCAACAACCCTACTAGGGAGATTATCTCCTTCATCGACTATATTTCCAAACCAACGCTTCCCTATATCCCTTCCAAATCTAAATTTATCCAATTTAAATCCATTATTTCAAATTCTTTCTTCAAGGGATATCCTCAGGGCCTTTTTTTTTTATATCTCCAATATTTATGCCCGTCTTCCAGCTGCACACTTCCCCTCATTCTTCATTATACAACAGAATGTTTCTTTTAGGGATTTCAATCTTTCTTTGTTTAGAAGATTTCATATGAATGAAAAAAATTTGTCATTCTTCTTCGAGGTGTTTTTTCTCAGTGGTGAAGCGTTCTTGTTCATGTAAAGATGTACCCAGTGTGTTTACCTTTCTTTGATTACTCGACTACTAGCAATTGTATCTTCAGCTTAAGGCAGACTTAATGGAAGCTAGAAGAGGGATTCAACGAGTGAAAGGTATGTGCCAGGATTGTCCCCGGAACAACTTGGACGAGATGAGCTGCGTCAAAGATCGGACCAAGGATTGCATGCTGGCTGCGATGAATGGAACGAGGCTGAAGTTATGGAAGGTCCAGGATACTCTTGTCGAGACCTCTCACTCAATTATCCTGCCCATTTTTTTTTTGTACTGTCAGCGAATTTGCTATTTTTTTTATTTTATTAACATATCATTAACTCCACACCATTAACTCCACACCATTAACTCCATACCATTAACTTCACACCATTAACTCCACACCATTAACGCCACACCATTAACTCCACACCAGGGCGTGAAGATACTACATTTCTAAAATTGGAACATATCTCCACCCCTCCTTCAGAGTGCAGGCACTGTACTTTCCACCTCCAGGACTCAAGTCCGGCTAACCAGTTTACCTGAATCCCTTCATAAATGTTAATTCGTCCACACTCTAACAACATGTCAATTTATAAAAACAACAATTTGGCTCCATTCGCTCCTAACACGCTCACTCACGTCCGTTGCACAAAAAAACTCAAATATCCCCTCCCTCCAACCTTTCCTAGAACAACCCTACCTCGCCTGCCTTCCACTACAAATTTATATGCCCTCCGTCATTCTGTTTTGTTGTGATCTCTCTAACTGTCGGAACCACTTCAACAACCCCTCCTCAGCCCTCTGGATAATACTTTTAGAAATCCTGCACCTCTTTCTAATATCCAAGCTACGGATTCTCTGCTTTATATTCTGACCACACATTGCCTTCAGACACGACATCTCCACCACATCCAACCTTGTTGTTGCAACATTTATCTCCCATGTTTCACACCCATTTAAGAACATTGATACCCTTGAACTCCAATACATTTCCCTCTTTGCTTCCCTGGATAAAGTCCTTTGTCTCCACAGACTCCTCAGTGCACCTCTCATCATTTTCCCCTCGTCAATTCTATGGTTCT
This sequence comes from Cherax quadricarinatus, assembly GCF_038502225.1. Classification (NCBI taxonomy): domain Eukaryota; kingdom Metazoa; phylum Arthropoda; class Malacostraca; order Decapoda; family Parastacidae; genus Cherax; species Cherax quadricarinatus. Next base: position 51,425,711 of record NC_091301.1, read on the forward strand.
TCTTGCCTTTCATAGACCCATCTCCTGGCAAGTCTATTCACAAATATCTGAATGCATTTACTTCTTCCATACGTCCTCCCTCCAATCTAATATCCAATCTTTCATTACATAATATTTTTGTTATTCTCAAGTTGAATTTTAATTACCTTTTACATACCCTCACAAACTCGTCCACCAACCTTTGCAAATTTCCATTAGAATCTCCCAAAGTTCAGTGTCATCATTACAGAGTTTCTTGAAAATTAAACTTTATTAGGTTTAAATCACAATTTTTCCCAATACTCGAACTTTCACTTCTCATACAACCCCATCTTTAGGTATATTGAACAACCTTGGTAACATCACGCATCCCTGTCTAAGGCCTACTTTTGCTGGGAAATAATGGCCCTCTCTCCTACATACTATACCCTGAACCTCACTATTCTCGCAAAAAAATCTTAACTACTTTCTGTAACATGCCTTATCCGAATCCATAAATTCAGCTAAAATAAGAATATAAGAAAGGAGGAACACTGCAGCAGGGATGTGGGCCCATGCTAGGCAGGTCCTTCAGCCAAAATCTGTACAAGAAAGGTATAAAATACCTACAAGATGAAAGTTAAGACACATGTGCAACATCTGGTAATCTTTATTGTAGACGTTTCGCCATCCAGTGGCTTTATCAATACAAATTCTGTATTGATAAAGAATTTGTATTGATAAAATCACTGGATGGCGAAACGTCTACAATAAAAATTACCAGATGTTGATAAATTAGACACATGTGCAACTCTTGGTATCTTTATTGAGGAAACGTTTCGCCACACAGTGGCTTCATCAGTCCATACAATAAAGATACCCAAGAGTTGCACATGTGTCTAATTTATCAACATGTCGGTTCTCTGAACCATTCATCTACCAGATGTTGCACATGTGTCTTAACTTTTAATAAAAAATCTCTTTATCCTTATGTAAATACTGTTTCCATATATGTTTCACTGTAAACACTTGGTCTACTTATCCCCTACCCTTCCTAAACTTTCTTTGCTCATCTGTGATCCTGTTCTCCAGTTTACTTTTAATTCAACTATACACCTTAACAGTTATACTCAACAGGCTTATTCCACTATAATTCTTACACTCTCTTGTATCCCCTTTGCCTTTATACAAAGGTACTATGTATGCTCTCTGCTAACCTAACTATTCCAAAACTATATCCCCACATGTTTTTGACACTTCTCTCTTGATCCTGTCAACCCCATCTACTGTACCCAGTTTCATTCCACGTACAGCTTCATTTTTCTCCCCACACTTACATCTGGCTCTTCCTCACTTCTTAAAGATGTCTTACCTCCCTGTCTAATGCACTGAATCACAGCTTCCTTATCTTCGTCATCATTTAACACTTCCTCAAATTTTTTACCCGATCTTCCCGATACCTCCAATTCTCCATCTAATAACTCTCCTCTTCTATTTTTAACTGTCAAATCCATTCGTTCCATAGGCTTTCTCAGCTTATTAATCCCACTTTACAAATGTTTTCTTATTAACAAAATTTGTTGACAGCAACTCACCCACTCTCTCATTTGCTGTCATTTCTCATTCTTTCAACACAGAGGCACTGTGCCGCCAGTGTTCAGAATTATACAAGTAACAACAGAATAAGTGACGACCCCAAAGTCAGAGAGACAAGCGCAAGGACAGATTAGATAGTGAGTGAGCAACAAAGGTAGCGTACAGGGAGTGGGATAAAAAAAATAATAAAAATAAACAAAAGCAAAATAGTGACTACTCCTGGGCGTGAGGTGCTGCTGGTAACAGCCGGATTGAATCTGGTGGCCTGGTGGTTAACGCTCTCGCTTCACACGGTGAGGGTCTGGGTTCGATTCCCAGCCAGAGTAGAAGCATTGGACGTGTTTCTTTCCACCTGTTGTCTATGTTCCCCATCAGTAAAATGGGTACCTGGATGTTAGTCGACTGGTGTGGGTCGCATCCTGGGACACTGACCTAAGGAGGCCTGGTCACAGACCGGGCCGCGGGGGCGTTGACCCCCGGAACTCTCTCCAGATAAACTCCAGATAAAGAAGTGTAAATACCCAGCCAGGAAAGTGAAAATATTAGGACTCGTGAATGATACATGTATATACGAGTGGTGTAACAGTGGGTGATTAAATAGCAGACAAGGTTTTCGGGAAAATCAGTGCAGTATGACGTCGTTCACCCAGGAGGACCTAAAACCCAAAGGATCATCACTCCGCTCCCAAACGTGATGTACAAATCACCTTTTTGTAGTAGCAATGTTGTGTGATTAACAGTAGGCCTAGTGCATCACTGGTAGCCAGGGGTCTACTGCCTCTGGAGAGTTGATGGTAAGTAATAGAGTACATAGCATACATTAAGGAAAAGAATGGAAGCGGGTTACTAGTGTAACATTGTAAACGCATTGTGAGAGGACAGTGTAGGAAGGCACATACACACACACACCCAAGTTTATACATTATACATACTCACACACACACACAAACACACACACACACACACACACACACACACACACACACACACACACACACACACACACACACACACTCATATATATATATATATATTTTTTTTTCAACAAGTCGGCCGTCTCCCACCGAGGCAGGGTGACCCAAAGAAAGAGAAAATCCCCAAAAAGAAAATACTTTCATCATTCAACACTTTCACCACACTCACACATTATCACTGTTTTTGCAGAGGTGCTCAGAATACAACAGTTTAGAATTATATACGTATAAAGATACACAACATATCCCTCCAAACTGCTAATATCCCAAACCCCTACTTTAAAGTGCAGGCATTGTACTTCCCATTTCCAGGACTCAAGTCCGGCTATATAAAAATAACCGGTTTCCCTGAATCCCTTCACTAAATATTACCCTGTTCACACTCCAACAGCTCGTCAGGTCCCAAATACCAATCGTCTCCATTCACTCCTATCTAACACACTCACGCGCGCTTGCTGGAAGTCCAAGCCCCTCGCCCACAAAACCTCCTTTACCCCCTCCCTCCAACCTTTTCGAGGACGACCCCTACCCCGCCTTCCTTTCCCTACAGATTTATACGCTCTCCATGTCATTTTACTTTGATCCATTCTCTCTAAATGACCAAACCACCTCAATAACCCCTCTTCAGCCCTCTAATACTTTTATTAACTCCACACCTAATTTCCACTCCGAATTTTCTGCATAATATTTACACCACACATTGCCCTTACACAGGACATCTCCACTGCCTCCAACTGCCTCCACGCTGCAGAATTCACAACCCAAGCTTCACACCCATATAAGAGTGTTGGTACTACTATACTTTCATACATTCCCTTCTTTGCCTCCATAGATAATGTTTTATGTCTCCACATGTACCTCAACGCACCACTCACCTTTTTTCCCTCATCAGTTCTATGATTAACCTCATCCTTTATAAATACATCCGCCGACACGTCAACTTCCAAGTATCTGAAAACATTCACTTCTTCCATACTCCTCCTCCCCAATTTGATATCCAATTTTTCTTTATCTAAATCATTTGATACCCCTCATCACCTTACTCTTTTCTATGTTCACTTTCAACTTTCTACCTTTACACACACTTCCAAACTCATCCACTAACCTTTGATATTTATCTTTAGAATCTCCCATAAGCACAGTATCATCAGCAAAAAGCAACTGTGTCAATTCCCATTTTGTATTTGATTCCCCATAATTTAATCCCACCCCTCTCCCGAACACCCTAGCATTTACTTCTTTTACAACCCCATCTATAAATATATTAAACAACCATAGTGACATTACACATCCCTGTCTAAGACCTACTTTTACTGGGAAGTAGTCTCCCTCTCTTCTACACACCCTAACCTGAGCCTCACTATCCTCATAAAAACTCTTTACAGCATTTAGTAACTTACCACCTATTCCATATACTTGCAACATCTGGCATGTTGCTCTCCTATCCACTCTATCACATGCCTTTTCTAAATCTATAAATGCAATAAAAACTTCCCTACCTTTATCTAAATGCTGTTCACATATATTCTTCAATGTAAACACTTGATCTACACATCCCCTACCCACTCTGAAACCTCCTTGCTCATCCGCAATCCTACAGTCTGTTTTACCTCTAATTCTTTCAATTATAACCCTACCGTAAACTTTTCCTGGTATACTCAGTAAACTTATTCCTCTATAATTTTTACAATCCCTTTTGTCCCCCTTCCCTTTATATAAAGGGACTATACATGCTCTCTGCCAATCCTTAGGTACCTTCCCCTCTTTCATGCATTTATCAAAAAAAAAAAAATACCAACCACTCCAACACTATATCCCCCCTCCCTGCTTTTAACATTTCTGTCATGATCCCGTCAGTTCCAGCTGCTTTACCCCCTTTCATTCTAAGTAATGCCTCACGCACCTCCCCCACACTTACATCCTGCTCTTTTTCACTCCTAAAAGATGGTATACCTCCCTGGCCAGTGCATGAAATTACCGCTTCCCTTTCTTAGTCGACATTTAAAAGTTCCTCAAAATATTCTCGCCATCTACCCAAAACCTCCATCTCTCCATCTACTAACTTCCCTACTCTGTTTTTAACTGACAAATCCATTCGTTCTCTAGGCTTTCTTAACTTATTTTACTTATTTTCTTATTTTCATTAAAATTTCTTGACAATGCCTCTCCCACTATATCATCTGCTCTCCTTTTGCACTCTCTCACCACTCTCTTCACCTTTCTTTTACTCTCCATATACTTTACTCTTCTTATAACACTTCTGCTTTGTAAAAATCTCTCATAAGCTACCTTTTTCTCTTTTATCACACCCTTTACCTCATCATTCCACCAATCACTCCTCATTCTTCCTGCACCCACTCTCCTATAACCACAAACTTCTGCCCCACATTCTAATCTGCATTTTTCAACCCCCCTCACTACTCATAATTGCACCAGCCCACCTTGCTGCCAATAGTTGCTTATATCTCACCCGAACTTCCTCCTCCCTTAGTTTATACACTTTCACCTCCCTCTTGCTTGTTGTTGCCATTTTCCTCTTTTCCCATCTACCTCTTACTCTAACTGTAGCTACAACTAAATAATGATCCGATACATCAGTTGCCCCTCTATAAACATGTACATCCTGGAGCCTACCCATCAACCTTTTATCCACCAATACATAATCTAATAAACTACTTTCATTACGTACTACATCATACCTTGTATATTTATTTATCCTCTTCTTCATAAAATATGTATTACTTATTATCAAACCTCTTTCTACACATAGCTCAATTAAAGGCTCCCTATTTTCATTTACCCCTGGCACCCCAGATTTACCTACTACTACCTCCACAACATTTTTACCCACTTTAGCATTGAAATCCTCAACCACCATTACTCTCACACTTGGTTCAAAACTCCCCACGCATTCACTCAACATTTCCCCAAAATCTCTCACTGTCGTCTACACTTCTCTCTTCTCCAGGTGCATATACGCTTACTATAACCCACTTTTCACATCCAACCTTCATTTTACTCCACATAATCCTTCAATTAATACATTTATAGTCCTTCTTTTCCTGCCATAACTTATCCTTCAACATTATTGCTACTTCTTCTTTAGCTCTAACTCTATTTGAAACCCCTGACCTAATCCCATTTATTCCTCTCCATTGAAACTCTCCCACCCTCTTCAGCTTTGTTTCACTTAAAGCCAGGACATCCAGCTTCTTCTCATTCATAACATCCACAATCATCTCTTTCTTATCATTCGCACAACATCCACGCACATTCAGACTTCCCACTTTGACAAATTTCTTCTTCTTATTCTTTTTAGTAATTATTACAGGAAAAGGGGTTACTAGCCCATTGTTCCCGGCATTTTAGTTGACTTTTACAACACGCATGGCTTACGGAGGAAAGATTCTTATTCCACTTCCCCATGGATATAAAAGGAAAAGTAATAAGACCAAGAACTATTAAGATAAAATCAAAGAAAACTCAGATGAGTGTGTATAAATAAACATGTACATGTATGAGTAGTGTGACCTAAGTGTAAGTAGAAGTAGCAAGATGTACCTGTAATCTTGCATATTTATGAGACATATATTAAATATATTAAACTACAGACCAATGTCACTGACAAGTATGCAAAGTCACGGAGAAGATTATCAGAAGAGTGGTGGACCACCTAGTGAGGAATGAGCTTATAAACAACAACCAGCACAGATTCAGAGAAGGGAAATCCTGTGTCACGAACCTTCTAGAGTTCTATGACACGGTGACAGCAGTAAGACAAGAGAGTGAGTGAGGGGGGAGGGTGGTAGATTGCATTTACTTGGGGTGCAAGAAGGCTTTTATTACAGTTCCACACAAGTGATAAGTGCAAAAGCTGGAGGACCAGGCAGGTGTAACAGGGGAGGCACTGCACTGGATCAGAGAATACCTAACGGGAAGGCATCAGGGAGTCATGGTACTTAATGTGGTATCAGAGTGGGCGCCTGTGACGAGGGGGCTTCCACAAGGGTCAGTCCTATGACCTGTGCTGTTTCTGGTATATGTGAATGACATCACAGAAGAAACAGACTAAGAAGTGTCCCTGTTTGCAGTCGATTTGAAGTTAATTATGAAGAGGTGGGGTACACCATCAAGAGTTGGACACAATACATACGACTGAGGAAGAAGTGAAGAGGCTGCTTACTGAGCTAGATACCTCAAAGGCGATGAGACCGGATAACATTTCTCCATGGGTCCTGAGAGAGGGAGCAGAAGCATTATGTGTGCCACTAACAGCAACAATCTTCAACACATCGACTGAAACAGAGCGACTACCTGACGTATGGAAGATAGTAAATGTAGTTCCAATTTTTTAAAAAAGGAGACAGACACGAAGCATTAAACTGCAGACCAGTGTCACTGACATGTAGAGCATGTAGAGTCATGCAGAGAATCAGAAGAGTGATGGAGCACCTAGAAAGGATTGAGCTTATCATCCACAACCAGCACAGTTTCAGGGACGGGAAATTCTGTGACACTAACCTACTGGAGTTCTATGACAGGGTGACAACAGTAAGACAAGAGAGAGAGAGGTGGGTAGATTGCGTTTTCTTGGACTGTAAGAAGGCGTTTGACACCATTCCACACAAGAGATTAGCGCAAAAAGCTGGAGGACCTGGTAGGGATAACAAGCAAGACACTGCAATGGATCAGGGAATGCCTGCCGGGATGACAACAGGAAGTCATGGTATGTTACGAAGTGTCAGAGTGGACGTCTGTGACGAGTGGGGTTCTACAGGGGTCAGTCCTAGGACCGGTGCTGTTTCTGTTATATGTGAACGACATGACGGAAGGAATAGACTCAGATAATGTGAAGTTGATGAGAAGAATTCAATCGGACGAGGACCAGGCAGAACTGCAGAGAGATCTGGACAGGCTGCAGGCCTGGTCGAGAAACTGGCTCCTGGAATTCAACCCCACCCAGTCCAAAGTCATGATGATTGGGGAACAGTCTAGGTGGCCAGAGACTACTAAGGTCACTCAAGAAAAAGGATCTTGGGGCGAGTATATCATCGGGCGCATCCACACTGGAGGACAGGAGGGTCAGGGAAGACATGGTAACGACATATAAAATTCTGCGAGGAATTGACATGGTGGACAAAGACAGGATGTTCCAGAGATGGGACACAGAAACAAGAGGTCACAATTGGAAGCTGAAAACTCCTATGAGTCAAAGGGATGTTAGGAAGTATTTCTTCAGTCAGTATTTCTTCAGGAAGCGGAATAGCCTAGAAACCGGCAGTGGAGGCGGGAACCATACATAGTTTTAAGACGAGGTTTGATAAAGCTCATGGAGCATGGAGAGAGAGGACTTAGTAGCAAACAGCGATGAGGCGGGGACAGAAGCTATGACTCGACCCCTGCAACCATATGCTGCAATATATAGGCGCCTAGCAAACCTAAGAATAGCATTCTGACATCTCAATAAGGAATCATTCAGGAAACTGTACACTGTGTACGTTAGGCCTATATTGAAGTATGCAACTCCAGTCTGGAACCCACACCTAGCCAAGCACGTAAAGAGATTAGAGAAAGTGCAAAGGTTTGCAGCACTACTAGTCCCAGAGCTGATGGGCATATCGTACGAGGAGAGGTTAAGGGAAGTCGACCTGACAACACTGGAGGACAGGGGAGATAGGGAGGATATACCTGGAGTATACCTGGAGAGGGTTTCTGTGGTCAACGCCCCCATGGCTCGCTCTGAGACCAGGCCTCGTGGTGGATCAGGGTCTGATAAACCAGGCTGTTACTGCTGGATTCACGCAAACTGACGTATGAACCACAGCCCGGCTGGTCAGGTATTGACTTCAGGTGCCTGTCCAGTGCCTTCTTGAAGACAGCCAGGGGTCTATTGGTAATCCCCCTTATGTATGCTGGGAGGCAGTTGAAGAGTCTTGGGCACCGGACACTTACTGTGTTGTCTCTCAGTGTACTCGTGGCGCTCCTGCTTTTCAATGGGGGAATGTTGCATCTCCTGCCGAGTCTTATTTTCATTGGGAGTGATTTTCGTGTGCAAGTTTGGTACTAAACACTAAGATTTTCCAAGTCTGTATTATCTTATATCTCTCTCGCCTGCGTTCCAGGGAATACAAATCAACCGACTTCAACTTTTCCCAGTAATTTAGATGCCTTATCGTACTTTTGTGTGCCGTGAAAGTTCTTTGTACACTCTCCAGTTCAGCGATGTCGCCTGCCTTGAAGGGGACAGTTAGTGTACAGCAGTATTCCAGCCTAAAGAGAACAAGCAATTTGAAGAAACTCATCATGGGCTTGGCGTCTCTAATTTTGAAAGTTCTCATTATCCATCCTATCATTTTCCTAGCAGGTAGATACATTGTTGTGGTCACTGAAGGCGAGATCCTCTGACATTATCACTCCCATGTCCTTCACATTACTTTTTCACTCTATTGTATGGTTAGAATTTGTTGTATACCCTGATACAGTTTTAATTACCTCAAGTTTTCCATATCTGAGTAGTTTAAATTTCTCTTCATTGAACTTCATATTGGTTTGAGTGGCTCAAACCATCTCGCTGTATCGTCGACGGAGGACACTGTCATGGCATTTCAGGTGATATCTGCAAAGAAAGATACGGATCTATGACTTACATCTCTATGTCAGATATGAGGATGAGGAATAGAATGGGAGTACTGTGCTTTGTGGAACAGAACTTTTCACTGTAGCTGCTTCACACTTTACTCTGTTTACTATTACTCTGTGTTCTATTTGTCAGGAAGTTATAGATCCTTCTACCAACTTTTCCTGTAATTCCTTTATCACGTATTTTGTGCGCTCTTACACCATGGTCACACTTGTCGATAGCTTTTGCAAAGTCTGTATAAACTACATCTGTATTTTGTTTATCCTCTACAGCATCCAGGACCTTGTCATAGTAGTCCAGTAGCTGGGACAGGCAGGAGCGACCTGCTCTAAACCCGTATTGTCCTGGGTTGTGTAACTGATGGGTATCTAGGTGGTTGGCTATCTTGCTTCTTAGAATCCTATCAAAGATTTTTATATCTGATGTTAGTGCTGTCGGTCTGTAGTTCTTTGCAATTGCTTTACTGCCACCTTTGTAGAGTGGGGCTATGTCCGTTGCTTTTAGTGAGTGTGGGATGACCCCTGTGTCCATGCTCTGTCTCCAATAATGCTGAAGGCACGTGACAGGGGATTCTTGCAGTTCTTGATGAACACGGAGTTCCAGGAGTCTGGGCCTGGGGCAGAGTGCATGGGCATGTCATTCATTGCCTTTTCAAAGTCTTGTGGTGTTAGGATAATATCCGAGATTTCTCACATTACAAAATTTTGGATCTAGTTCATAAAGAATTCATATGGATTGTCGACCCTAAGTCTGAGTAGTGGCTCGCTGAACACTGAGTCGTACTGGGAGTTTAGTATCTCACTCGTTTCTTGGCTGTCATCTGTGTAGGTCCTATTTCGCCTAAGCAGGGGCCTAATACTGGGCGTTTTTCTCTTAGATTTGGCACAAGAGAAGTATTTTTTTCATTTTTCTGTTTGGCTTTTAGTTCCTCCTGCGATACTTCAGCTTTAGTTCGATATTTGCAATTTCATTGGCCAGTACCTCCCTTCGTATTTCAGATATTTTGGCTCCTCTCAGCAGCTCTGTGACTCTTGTTTAGGATATCTTCCCAGCTTGTTTCATTTAGAACATTGTTGACTTGTTCCCATTGTATGTTTTTCTTACTGAAGTTGAATTTTGTGAAGATACCCTCATGACTGATCACATTTTGTTGGTCAGGGGCCCTGTGCATACATGTCTGTACCTCTATTATGTCGTGATCTGAGTGTATTGATATGGACATATTACATATCAGATCGTTCTTATTAGTGAAGATGAAGTCCAGCATATTTTCTAGTCTTGTAGACTCTAATATTTGCTGACTGAAGGTGAATTTAATGCAGAGATTTAATAGCTCATGTGTGTGTGTGTGTGTGTGTGTGTGAATTTTCATCTGAGTTGCCTCCTGGGGTGATCTCTGCTAAAATATCATTGGCTACACTCCTCCATTTTAGGTGTCTGAAGTTGAAATTTCCCTGTAGCAAGATGTTTGGGGCAAAAGTTGGGAGATTTTCCAGACAGTGGTCAATTTTCAAAAGCTACTCCCAGAATTGCTGGGAAGTTGCATCCACAGGCTTGAGTGCAACAACAATGACAAAGTTTTGGTTTTCAGTCTTTACCACCAAAACTTCAGCTACATCATCTGAGGTGTTTAGTAGTTCTGAGCAATTGAGTGACTGTGATGTACAAGCCAAGCTCCCTTTGTAGCCTGTTTTGTCTGTCGCATCTGAATAGGTTATAACCTGGGATCCATATTTCGTTGTCATAATGATCCTTTATGTTGGTCTCTGTAAAAGCTGCTAACATTGCATTTGACTCCGTGAGCAGTCCCTTGATGTAAGGAATTTTGTTGTTTGTTTACGGTTTTAGACCCTGTATATTTGCAAAGACAAATGTAATATTGATGGAAATTAGGGGAGGGCGGGTTATTTGCTCCAAGACATTTATCGTATCTCTTCTTAATGTTATGAATAGATCCTGCCTCCACTTCATTATTCCAGTTCCTGACTGGAACTGGAATAATCTGAATTTTCAACTTCGAATTTTGATCTCTTCTTGCTGTGTCCCATCTCTGGAACATTCTGTCATTATCCACTTTGTCTATTCCTCTATTTTACATGTTGTTATTCTGCACCCCTCCCCCCCCCCCCATCCCTCCTGTCTTAAGGTTTCTTTAACCTCTTCTTGTAGACTTACCCCAAAGCTCTGGGACTAGTCTTGTTGCTAACATTTGTACTTGATATAATTTCTTAACGTGTTAGACCAGGTGTAAGTAAGTTTATTCAGGTATACACAAATACAGTTACATAGAATTATCATACATAGCAGCATATGTGTAGAGAACCTAGGATAACCCAAAAAAGTCAGACATAGTGACTTATTTCCATTGGGGTCCTTTGTTTCCATTGGGGTGTGCTTTCCATACTATTACTACATACTCCAATATAGTCCTTTGACCTTCCCTAATCATCATGACTGCATTTGGTGGTATTAAAGTCTAGGAGTCAATTATTGGACCAGGTTTGCAGCCTGTCCAGATCCCTTTGTAGTCCTACTTGTCCTTGTCTGCTTGAATTCTCCACATTAGCGTCACATTGTCAGCAAACAGGGGCAACTCTGACTTTATCCCTTACGTCATGTCGTCCACACATACTAGAAACAGCAGTTGTCCTGTGAGTCATCTTTGTAGAACCCCGGTCGTCACATGAGCCCACTTTGATACCTTGTCACATACCATCACTCTTTGTTTCGTTCCTGTCAGGCATTCCCTGACGCATTGCAGTGCTTTCTCTGTTATTCCTGACTGCTTTTTTAGCTTTTGCACTAATCTCTTGTGTGAAACTGTGTCGAAAGTTTTTAATTCCAAGAAAATGCAGTCTTACTTCTGTTACCTTGTCGTAAAACTGCAATAGGTTTTTGACACAGGACTTTCAATACCTGACACCGTGTTCTTTATCATGCACGAGCTCATTTCTTTCTAGGTGTTCCACCACTCTTCTTCCGCTTATCTTCTCTATGACTTTGCATACTATACATGTTAGTAACACCTGTGTGCCTGACTCCTTACATGAAAATTGGTACTACATTTCCTGTATTCTACACCTCAGGTACTTGCTCTGTTCTGATAGATTTGTTGAAGATTGTTCTTAGTGGCACGCACGGTGCTTCTTCTCCCTCTCTTAGAACCCACGGAGAAGTGTTATCTGGTCCAACTGGCTTTGAAGTATCTAGTTTGCATAGGAGTCTTTTTCCTTCCTCTTTGGTTGTGTGTGGTGTTTCCAGCCTCTGTTGGCCTACCCTGTTATCCCGGTTTGCTGGAAGCGTACAGAAAATACTTCCCTAAATCTCGTGTTGAGTTCCACACATACTTCTTTATCGCATCTTGTGATCTTCCCCCCTTCCTTCCTTCCTTCCTCTACCTGATTACCTGGTCATTGACCTTTGTTTTCCTCCTAATGTGGCTGTGCAACAGTTTTAGGCCATATTAGTTTTTTAATGGTATGTCATTCTTGTATTGCTGCTGGGCCTCTCTTCATATCCATGCGGATTCCTTTCTGGCTCTTCGGCTCTTCCCCTTATTCTCCTGAGTATTTTGTCTTCTATACATTTTCCATGCTCTAGCATACCTGGCTTTGTTCTCTCTACACCTTCGGGTGAACCAAGGGCTCGTTATGGTCTTTCCATTGTTTCTGTTCCGTTGGGTATGAACGTCTCCTCTGTCTCCCTCCACTTTGTGGTCACTTGATCTAATATTTCAATTACAATCTTTCCATCCAGTTCTCTTCCCTGCCGCACGTCATGTAGGAATTGCCTCATGTCTGTGTAGTCCCCACTTTTGTAGTTTGGCTTCTCCCGTTCTTCTCGTGCTGCTTCCCTTTCTCCTGTTAACTCTATAATGTAGCCGAAGCTCAGGACCACATGATTACTAGCTATGAAGGGAGTGTGAATGTGATAAGAGGTCCAGCATTGCTGATTCATCACCTCCTCTCTCTCCGGTAGTGTCCGTGACATGTGGGTGCTTGAGGTTTTCCAATACCTCTTCCATCATCTTGGCCCTCCACGATTCTGTTCCCCTATGTGGCTCCAAATTTTTCTCAGTCTCCATGTGATTGAAATCACCCATTACTAGTAACTTTGCCCTAGCCATATGGGCCCTTCTAACCACTTCAGATAGTGCATCCACAATTGTTCTGTTCCTATCGTCATACTCCAATGGTTTGTGTGTTTTTGGTGTATGTGTGTGTGTGTGTAGGTGTGTGTGTGTGTGTGTGTGTACTCACCTAGTTGTACTCACCTAGTTGAGGTTGCAGGAGTGGAGTCCAAGCTCCTGGCCCCGCCTCTTCACTGGATGCTACTAGGTCACTCTCCCTGAACCTTGAGCTTTATCATACCTCTGCTTAAAGCTATGTATAGATCCTGCCTGCACTACATCGCTTCCCAAACTATTCCACTTCCTGACTACTCTGTGGCTGAAGAAATACTTCCTAACATCCCTGTGATTCATCTGTGCCTTCAACTTCCAACTGTGTCCCCTTGTTGCTGTGTCCCATCTCTGGAACATCCTGTCTTTGTCCACCTTGTCAATTCCTCTCAGTATTTTGTATGTCGTTATCATGTCCCCCCTATCTCTCCTGTCCTTCAGTGTCGTCAGGTCGATTTCCCTTAACCTCTCCTCGTAGGACATACCTCTAAGCTCTGGGACTAGTCTTATTGCAAACCTTTGCACTTTCTCTAGTTTCTTTACGTGTTTGGCTAGGTGTGGGTTCCAAACTGGTGCCGCATACTCCAATATGGGCCTAACGTACACGGTGTACAGGGTCCTGAACGATTCCTTATTAAGATGTCGGATGCTGTTCTGAGGTTTGCTAGGCGCCCATATGCTGCAGCAGTTATTTGGTTAATGTGCGATTCAAGGGGATGTGCCTGGTGTTATACTCACCCCAAGATCTTTTTCCTTGAGTAAGGTTTGTAGTCTCTCGTCCCCTAGACTGTACTCCGTCTGCGGTCTTCTTTGCCCTTCCCCAATCTTCATGACTTTGCACTTGGTGGGGTTGAACTCCAGGAGCCAATTGCTGGAACAGGTCTGCAGCCTGTCCAGATCCCTTTGTAGTTCTGCCTGGTCTTCGATCGAATGAATTCTTCTCATCAACTTCACGTCATCTGCAAACTGGGACACTTCGGAGTCTATTCCTTCCGTCATGTCGTTCACAAATACCAGAAACAGCACTGGTCCTAGGACTGACCCCTATGGGACCCCGCTGGTCACAGGTACCCACTCTGACACCTCGCCACGTACCATGACTCGCTGCTGTCTTCCTGACAAGTATTCCCTAATCTATTGTAGTGCCTTCCCTGTTATCCCTGCTTGGTCTTCCAGTTTTTGCACTAATCTCTTATGTGGAACTGTGTCAAACGCCTTCTTGCAGTCCAAGAAAATGCAATCCACCCACCCCTCTCTCTCTTGTCTTACTGCTGTCACGATGTCGTAGAACTCCTGTAGGTTTGTGACACAGGATTTCCCATGCCTGAAACCATGTTGGCTGCTGTTGATGAGATCATTCCTTTCTAGGTGTTCCACCACTCTTCTCCTGATAATCTTCTCCATGACTTTGCATACTATACATGTCAGTGACACTGGTCAGTAGTTTAGTGCTTCATGCCTGTCTCCTTTTTTAAAGATTGGGACTACATTAGCTGTCTTCCATGCCTCAGGCAATCTCCCTGTTTGTATAGATGGATTGAATATTGTTGTTAGAGGTACACATAGTGCCTCTGCTCCCTCTCTCAGGATCCATGGAGAGATGTTATCTGGCCCCATTGCCTTTGAGGTATCTAGCTCACTCAGAAGCCTCTTCACTTCTTCCTCGGTTGTGTGTACTGTGTCCAGCACTTGGTGGTGTGCCCCACCTCTCCGTCTTTCTGGAGCACCTTCTGTCTCCTCTGTGAATACTTCTTTGAAACTCTTGTTGAGTTCCTCACATACTTCACGGTCATTTCTTGTTGTCTCTCCTTCCTTCCTTAGCCTGATTACCTGGTCCTTGACTGTTGTTTTCCTCCTGATGTGGCTGTATAACATCTTCGGGTCAGATTTGGCTTTTGCTGCCGTGTCGTTTTCATATTGTGGTTGGGCCTCCCTTCTTATCTGTGCATATTCATTTCTGGCTCTATGACTGCTCTCCTTATTCTCTTGGGTCCTTTGCCTTCTATATTTCTTCCATTCCCTAGCACATTTGGTTTTTGCCTCCTTGCACCTTTGGGTGAACCATGGGCTCATCCCGGCTTTTTCATTATTTCTGTTACCCTTGGGTACAAACCTCTCCTCAGCCTCCTTGCACATTGTTGCTACATGTTTCAACTCATTAACTGGCTTCCCTGCCAGTTCTCTGTCCCACTTAACCCCGTTGAGGAAGTTTCTTATTTCCGTATAGTCCCCTTGTAGTTTGGTTTCATTTGCCCTGGCCTTCCTGCTTCCCCATCCACTTGTAGCTCTACTGTGTATTCGAAGCTTAAAACCACATGATCGATGGGTCCAAGGGGTCTTTCATATGTGATGTCCTAACTATCTGCACTACTCAAGGTGAATACTAGGTACAGTCTTGCTGGTTCATCCTCTCCTCTCTCTCTTGTAGTGTCCCTTACGTGTTGGTACCAGTACCATCTCCATCATCTTAGCCCTCCATGTATTTTGGCCCGCACGTGGCTCCAAGTTCTCCGAATCGATTTCCTTGTAGTTAAAGTCACCCATGATCAGGAACTTTGCCCTGCATGCATCAGCTCTTCTGGCCTCACACACAGACACTGTGTGTGTGTGTGTGTGTGTGTGTGTGTGTGTGTGTGTGTGTGTGTGTACTCACAGAGGTGTACTCACCTAGTTGAGGTTGCGGGGGTCGAGTCCGAGCTCCTGGCCCCGCCTCTTCAGTGTGTGTGTGTGTGCATGTGTGCATGTGTGTGTGTGCGTGTGTGTGTGTGCGTGTGTGAGTGTGTGTGTGAGTGTGTGTGTGTGTGTGTGTGTGTGTGTGTGTGTGTGTGTGTGTGTGTGTGTGTGTGTGTGTGTGTGTGTGTGTGTATTCACCTATTTGTACTCATTTAACAGCCCATAAACAAAAACTGAGATCTTCCTTTCATCCTCAAACTGCATTTCTCTTTCCATACCCTGAGTCGATATAGTTGTCTCGATTGCAGCATTCCTTCCTTCAGTCTCCTTTCTGTTTGACGACTCTGTGCTCAGTCGTCTGTCATTTGCTCTTCTCGACTTTTTTTCTGGGCACTGCTGTGGTCTGTTAGGGCCTCTGTATATAGCTTAGCTTTTACCTTTTCTTCAGTCTCTTCGTTTGTTCCTGATGCACTCCTCGTCTTTCCAGGTTCCATGGTGGTCTGATAGGGCCTCAGCGTACAGTATAACTCCTTTGTTCCCACAATTCTCTCGTTTGTAACTGATGTAGCAGGTCCCGATGTCATGTCTCTACTACTCTATGGTTCTTAGGACTGTTTCAGTTTTTTTAGTTCCTCTTCTAAGCTCTGTACCTTAGCTTCTGCTGCTGTGGTTGTAGCTCCCATTTTCTGCTCTCTGCAGCTATCCTCTCCTCCATTTTCATGCTAAGCTCTTCTGACACCCTCCTCCACTCTTCTTCCCTGCCATGAGTTCTGCCACCTAATCTTCCCTCCCATGCTCATCCACCAATCCCCTGGTTCTCTGTCCTGCTCTTTGGTAACCAATTTTTTTTTGTCACTACAGGAATAAAAGAACCTAATGGTTTTTGTGTGGTCGTTTGTGATGTATGCTGGTCCCGCCTCTTTACTGGTGTGTTTGTGTGTATGTAGGTGTGTGGAGGTGGTTGTTGGATGGAGAGAGAGGCAGAGGGATAGAGAGTGGGAGGGGGAGACAGGGGACAGGCATAGAAGGAGAGAGAGAGAGGGAGAGAAGGAGAGGTAGAAATAAGGGGAGGGAGATATGGAAAGGTGTGTGTGTGTGTGTATGATGTGTGTGTGTGTGTGTGTGTGTGTGTGTGTGTGTGTGTGTGTGTGTGTGTGTGTGTGTGTGTGTGTGTGTGTGTGTGTGTGTGTGTGTGTGCGCTCAAGATAGGAAGAGACTGGTAGAGAAAGATAGTGGTGTAAAGAAAGAGGGATGGGGAGAAAGAAGATGGAGAGAAAGAAGGATAGCAGAAAGGAGAGGGATAGAGGAAGAGACAGAGAGAGGTATAAAGACAGTGAGAGGGAGAGAAAGTGAGAGAGGTAGATAGTGAGAGAGGGAGAAAGGGAGACATAAAGCGAGAGTGACAGAGGGAGGGAGGAAGATGAGGAGAGGAAAGTGGAAGTTGTAAGGGGAAGAGAGATGGGGAGGAGAGAGTGGGGGAACAAAGAGAGTGATGGGGAGGTGGGGAAAGAGTGGGGAGAGGATAGAGGGAGAGAAATGGGGGAAAAGAGGTAGGGAGAGAGGAGAGAAGTGAGAGGGGAGAATGGGGGTAGGGAGAGACAGGAATAGAAAGGGGAGAGAGAGAGAGAGAGAGAAAGAGAGAGAGAGAGAGAGAGAGAGAGAGAGAGAGAGAGAGAGAGAGAGAGTGGTTGGACAAGAATGGACTTCCAAGTCACAGTGAGGTGTCAATTGGTCTGTGTGTGCGTGTGTGTATATGGATGTGTGTTTACTTGTGTGAACATTAGTTTTAGGTTTGAGTGTGTGCATGAATGTCTGCATGCATTATGAGCGTGTGTGTGCATGTACTCACCTAGTTGAGGTTGCAGGGATCGAGTCCAAGCTCCTGGCCCCGATGAGTGTGTGTGTGTGTGTGTGTCACTTCCTATATTCACAGTGTGTGTGTTGAATTACTATCAGTTCCAAAAATCTTCTTGTCCTGCTCCTACACTTATTTAGCAGCCATGTTAGTGTACATGATTGTCTGACCTTAGCGCCTATGTGCACACCCAGTAATGTGTGTGTGTGTCGACCTAGCATGTGGTACCACCAATTAAATTCTTTCCCAGTTTCTCTCCCTTACTACATGTAAAGTGCTCTATGTATTATATTTAGGCCTCCAGAGAAAGGGTTATGACCCCCAACTATCAGGCTCTGGTGGCCTGGTGGTTAACGCTCTCGCTTCACACGGTGAGGGCCTGGGTTCGATTCCCAGCCAGAGTAGAAACATTGGACGTGTTTCTTTCCACCTGTTGTCTATGTTCCCCATCAGTAAAATGGGTACCTGGATGTTAGTCGACTGGTGTGGGTCGCATCCTGGGACACTGACCTAAGGAGGCCTGGTCACAGACCGGGCCGCGGGGGCGTTGACCCCCGGAACTCTCTCCAGATAAACTCCAGATCAGTGATGCACGACCAGATGCCAGTTTCACATGCAACTACAAAAAGGTGATTTGTACATCATATCTGGCAGAGGTGTCTTCTAGATCCGGGCTCAGCTGTGGCTGCATGATGGTTCTCGTTTTTGTGGCACTCCTGATGCCCTGGTTCCCCTTCCTTTCTTCTTCACTGTATTTATTATATTCACATCAACCATGACTCAAATACCACTCTAGAATTTCGCTATAATATCAGGTGAACAACTGAAACTTATTGAACACACTCGTTTCAGGAAAAACGCCAGAGTCCCTAGAATACTGGATATTTTCCCTTTGATTTTTTTTCCTTTTCTTTCCACTCACTCTGTGATTGTTTTATTATTCACTAACTCATCTATCTTTATCTCTCATCTCTCTGCCTTGGGTCACACTTATTCTGGTTGATTTTGCTAATATTGGCTTCTGGCGATACCACCTACACCCACCCTAGGCCTCCGGTCTCTCTCTCCTGGCACTGATTCCACTTCCATATTGTTTTATTTTAATTGTAGTCTTCACCTCCTTTTCTGATTTGGGGAAGCTGTTTATCACCTCTCAGGTTGTTCACTGACACTCACCTAATTGTACTCACCCACCAAACTGTGGTTGCAGGGATCAAGACTCAGCACCGACACTGTGTGTGTGTGTGCACTCACCTATTTCTACACACCTATTTGTGGTTCCATGGGTCGAATCATAGCTCCTGGGCCCCACCTCTACACTGGTCACTACTAGGTCCTCTTTCTCTCTCGGCCCCATGAGCTTTATCATACCTCGTCTTAAAACTATGTATGGTTTCTGCCTCCACTGGGACACTTTACAGACTGTTCCACTTCTTGACAAATCTGTGACCCCTTGTTGCAGTGTCCCATCTCCAGAACATCCTGTCTCTGTCCACCTTGTCGATTCCTCTCAGTATTTTATCTGTCGTTATTAGGCAGCGTGTTGTAGAGAATTTTGTAAAAAAAATGCCCCATATATAATGTCAGTTTCCAGGATTTCTTTTGAAATCGGACGTGTATTAGTCCTGAAGAGCAGCCAGGACAGGACAGGAGGAGTTGAGGTGTTTGTTGGGCAGTACGAGAAGAGCGACGCCGGCGAGAAGTCGTCATGGTTAGGCGTTTGTGTAAGTTGGTGGGGGTGACTTTTTTTTTTTTGGGGGGGGGGGCAAGTTTATACCCTGGGTTATTTTATTGGTTGAGTAGCCTGCAGAAGGGGAGGTGAGATGTGTCATGCAGCCTTTCTGTTTACAAATATTTTTTTTACTCACTAGTAGCAGTGTACTAGAGTGAATACTGGGGGAAGGTGAACTGGAGTGAAGTGATGTTGGTATTTAATAGAGTACGTTGTATATGGTATATGGACGTTTAATAATATATATATCATATTTTTGTATAGGTGAGTTTTTGTGTCCTTCCACATAATACATTGACCATTTAAATTTATGTTTCATAATTTGTATGTATGTACAAGCTGCCCCTGGACAAGGCAAGTCGTTTACCTTTTAGGAGCCAGGACTTTTATTTACGTTACGCAGCCAAAAAAAAAGAAAAAAGGGTAACAGTCGTTATCATGTCCCTCTTGTCCACCAGTGTCATCAGGTCGAGTTCCTTAAACCTCTCCTCGTAGGACATACCCCTTAGCTCCGGGACTAGTCTCGTTCCAAACCTTTGCACTTTCTCTAGTTTCCTGACGTGCATGGCCAGGTGTTGGTTCCAAACTGGAGCTGCATACCCCAACATGGGCCTGACGTACACGGTGTACAGGGTCCGAGACGACTCCTTACTGAGCTGCCGGAATACTATTCTTTGTGTGTGTGTGTGTGTGTGTGTGTGTGTGTGTGTGTGTGTGTGTGTGTGTGTGTGTGTGTGTGTGTGTGTGTGTGTATGTGAAAGTGTGCGAGTATGTGTAACTGGGAGGGGAAGTTAAGGGTCTTAGATGGTATGGGTGTATATTATGAGATATGATTCAACTGGGGAAATGCTCTTAGGTGGTAAGGGATCTTGTTTCGAGGATTAGAGGTTTGGTGTCTTTTAATAATAAAAGATTAAAAAATATTTAAATGTTTTATCCACCACAACCACTGATAGGTAAATACATCTTTGTTACACACGACTTTAATTAATTGCCCAATAACATAATCAAGGACTTGTGTTAACACCGGAGCATTACATTACATCCTGTGTTTCGTCGCGTTGGAGGGTAGCGGCGATGGATTGGATTGGAGGGGAGAAGGATAAGTGGGGAGGGGAGATGGATAAGTGGGGAGGGGTGATGGAGGGTGTAGAGAGAGGGATAGTAGCGGAGATGGAGTTGGTGGGGTCGGGAGATGGAGGATGAGCAGAAGGGTAGGGCATTCAAGAAGGAGTAGGTGGGTGAGCAGAGGGGTAAGGGTATGGGAGATGGAGTAGGAGGGAGCTGGGGTGATGGAGGATTAGGAGAGGGGGAGGGAAAGGTGATAGAAGATAAGGAGAGGGTGTAGGTAGGGGTTTTTGAGTAGGTGGGAGGGTTGATGAAGGATGGGGAGATAGGAAGGTTGGGGAAATGGAGGATGAGGAGATGGGAGAGTTGGGGAGATGGAGTAAGTGAGAGGAGGGGTGATGGAGGATGAAGAGTGGGGAGGGGTGGAGGATCATGATCTGGGTTCTGGAGGATGAAGAGTGGGGAGGGGTGGAGGATCATGATCTGGGTTCTAGAGAGGAGAAGGTGGGGAGGAGGGATGAGAAGAGGGGAGGGAATGGGAAATGGAGTAGGTAGAGGAGAGCTGAGGGGATGCTAAAGAGAGGGAGAGGGTAGAGGAAGTGGAGTAGGTAGTGAAGGGTTGAAGATGTGATGATCCGGGGAATTGGAGCAACGTGTAAGGAAGGATACTCTCGATCCAAGGAAGTGAAAGTGGATGGTTCAGGAACTGGAGTACTGGCAACAGAGAGGGAGAAGAGAGGGAGTGGAATAAGGTAGTAAGTACGAGGGAGTGATCTTGAGGAACTGGTCCAAGAGCACAAATGGTCTCGGCCCATGAACAAGAGCATGACTCAGAAAAACACTATTTTCCAAGAAGGGAAATTCCCTTATTCTCTCTAGAGAACAAACACCTTGCTTTACATAGTGGGAAAACTCCCTATTAGACTGGGTACTGTTGGCTTCATGATGGAGTAAGTTTGTAGTAGTAACAGTTACTAATTGTCATAGATACTTGCGATAAACACCTGAACAATTGTGTGTGTGAATGAAGGAGAGAGAGAGAGACAGGGAGAGAGTGAGGAAGCAAGTGGGGAGGACGGGTTAAATGTTAGTCAGGCTCACTTGAATGTCATTGGCGTCATTCCGCCAAGTTAATGTAACAAAGGTCAAGTCGTAAGTGCGACTCAAGTGTGTGTGTGCGGGTGTTCACGGGTACTAATGGAAGCTTTTGGAATGCTTTTCTAAATTCATATATACATTAGTATACACACATTATTTATCTACCTGTCAACTAAAGTCAACTAAAATGCCGGGAACAATGGGCTAGTAACCCCTTTTCCTGTAAAGATTACTAAAAAGAATAAGAAGAAGAAAATTGTCAAAGTGGGAAGTCTGAATGTGCGTGGATGTTGTGCAAATGATAAGAAAGAGATGATTGTGGATGTTATGAATGAGAAGAAACTGGATGTCCTGGCTTTAAGTGAAACAAAGCTGAAGGGGGTGGGAGAGTTTCAATGGAGAGGAATAAATGGGATTAGGTCAGGGGTTTCAAATAGAGTTAGAGCTAAAGAAGGAGTAGCAATAATGTTGAAGGATAAGCTATGGAAGGAAAAGAGGGACTACAAATGTATAAATTCAAGGATTATGTGGAGTAAAATAAAGATTGGATGTGAAAAGTGGGTTATAGTAAGCGTGTATGCACCTGGAGAAGAGAGAAGTGTAGAGGAGAGAGAGAGATTCTGGGAAATGTTGAGTGAATGCGTGGGGAGTTTTGAATCAAGTGTGAGAGTAATGGTGGTTGGGGATTTCAATGCTAAAGTGGGTAAAAATGTTATGGAGGGAGTAGTAGGTAATTTTGGGGTGCCAGGGGTAAATGTAAATAGGGAGCCTTTAATTGAGCTATGTGTAGAAAGAAATTTGGTAATAAGTAATACATATTTTATGAAAAAGAGGATAAATAAATATACAAGGTATGATGTAGCACGTAATGAAAGTAGTTTGTTAGATTATGTATTGGTGGATAAAAGGTTGATGGGTAGGCTCCAGGATGTACATGTTTATAGAGGGGCAACTGATATATCGGATCATTATTTAGTTGTAGCTACAGTTAGAGTAAGAGGTAGATGGGAAAAGAGGAAGGTGGCAACAACAAGTAAGAGGGAGGTGAAAGTGTATAAACTAAGGGAGGAGGAAGTTCGGGCGAGATATAAGCGAATATTGGCAGAAAGGTGGGCTAGTGCAAAGATGAGTAGTGGGGGGGTTGAAGAGGGTTGGAATAGTTTTAAAAATGCAGTATTAGAATGTGGGGCAGAAGTTTGTGGTTATAGGAGGGTGGGGGCAGGAGGAAAGAGGAGTGATTGGTGGAATGATGAAGTAAAGGGTGTGATAAAAGAGAAAAAGGTAGCTTACGAGAGGTTTTTACAAAGCAGAAGTGTTATAAGAAGAGCAGAGTATATGGAGAGTAAAAGAAAGGTGAAGAGAGTGGTGAGAGAGTGCAAAAGGAGAGCAGATGAAAGAGTGGGAGAGGCACTGTCAAGAAATTTTTATGAAAATAAGAAAAAATTTTGGAGTGAGTTAAACAAGTTAAGAAAGCCTAGGGAAAGTATGGATTTGTCAGTTAAAAACAGAGTAGGGGAGTTAGTAGATGGGGAGAGGGAGGTATTAGGTAGATGGCGAGAATATTTTGAGGAACTTTTAAATGTTAAGGAAGAAAGGGAGGCGGTAATTTCATGCACTGGCCAGGGAGGTATACCATCTTTTAGGAGTGAAGAAGAGCAGAATGTAAGTGTGGTGGAGGTACGTGAGGCATTACGTAGAATGAAAGGGGGTAAAGCAGCTGGAACTGATGGGATCATGACAGAAATGTTAAAAGCAGGGGGGGATATAGTGTTGGAGTGGTTGGTACTTTTGTTTAATAAATGTATGAAAGAGGGGAAGGTACCTAGGGATTGGCGGAGAGCATGTGTAGTCCCTTTATATAAAGGGAAAGGGGACAAAAGAGATTGTAAAAATTATAGAGGAATAAGTTTACTGAGTATACCAGGAAAAGTATACGGTAGGGTTATAATTGAAAGAATTAGAGGTAAGACAGAATGTAGAATTGCGGACGAGCAAGGAGGCTTCAGAGTGGCTAGGGGATGTGTAGATCAAGTGTTTACATTGAAACATATATGTGAACAGTATTTAGATAAAGGTAGGGAAGTTTTTATTGCATTTATGGATTTAGAAAAGGCATATGATAGAGTGGATAGAGGAGCAATGTGGCAGATGTTGCAAGTATATGGAATAGGTGGTAAGTTACTAAATGCTGTAAAGAGCTTTTATGAGGATAGTGAGGCTCAGGTTAGGGTGTGTAGAAGAGAGGGAGAATACTTCCCGGTAAAAGTAGGTCTTAGACAGGGATGTGTAATGTCACCATGGTTGTTTAATATATTTATAGATGGGGTTGTAAAAGAAGTAAATGCTAGGGTGTTCGGGAGAGGGGTGGGATTAAATTATGGGGAATCAAATTCAAAATGGGAATTGACACAGTTACTTTTTGCTGATGATACTGTGCTTATGGGAGATTCTAAAGAAAAATTACAAAGGTTAGTGGATGAGTTTGAGAATGTGTGTAAAGGTAGAAAGTTGAAAGTGAACATAGAAAAGAGTAAGGTGATGAGGGTATCAAATGATTTAGATAAAGAAAAATTGGATATCAAATTGGGGAGGAGGAGTATGGAAGAAGTGAATGTTTTCAGATACTTGGGAGTTGACGTGTCGGCGGATGGATTTATGAAGGATGAGGTTAATCATAGAATTGATGAGGGAAAAAAGGTGAGTGGTGCGTTGAGGTATATGTGGAGTCAAAAAACGTTATCTATGGAGGCAAAGAAGGGAATGTATGAAAGTATAGTAGTACCAACACTCTTATATGGATGTGAAGCTTGGGTGGTAAATGCAGCAGCGAGGAGACGGTTGGAGGCAGTGGAGATGTCCTGTCTAAGGGCAATGTGTGGTGTAAATATTATGCAGAAAATTCGGAGTGTGGAAATTAGGAGAAGGTGTGGAGTTAATAAAAGCATTAGTCAGAGGGCAGAAGAGGGGTTGTTGAGGTGGTTTGGTCATTTAGAGAGAATGGATCAAAGTAGAATGACATGGAAAGCATATAAATCTATAGGGGAAGGAAAGAGGGGTAGGGGTCGTCCTCGAAAGGGTTGGAAAGAGGGGGTAAAGGAGGTTTTGTGGGTGAGGGGCTTGGACTTCCAGCAAGCGTGCGTGAGCGTGTTAGATAGGAGTGAATGGAGACGAATGATACTTGGGACCTGACGATCTGTTGGAGTGTGAGCAGGGTAATATTTAGTGAAGGGATTCAGGGAAACCGGTTATTTTCATATAGTCGGACTTGAGTCCTGGAAATGGGAAGTACAATGCCTGCACTTTAAAGGAGGGGTTTGGGATATTGGCAGTTTGGAGGGATATGTTGTGTATCTTTATACGTATATGCTTCTAAACTGTTGTATTCTGAGCACCTCTGCAAAAGCAGTGATAATGTGTGAGTGTGGTGAAAGTGTTGAATGATGATGAAAGTATTTTCTTTTTGGGGATTTTCTTTCTTTTTTTTGGGTCACCCTGCCTCGGTGGGAGACGGCCGACTTGTTGAAAAAAAATATATATATATATATATATATATATATATATATATATATATATATATATATATATATATATATATATATATATATATATATATATATATATATATGCAATAAGATCACAGTGAACAGGTGATTTCAAAATATGCAAATAGTTCCTTGATAATGTGAGTAGTCACGAAAGCGCTTGGAATTTCTCTATTCTTTCAGAGTGGTTGTTTTGCATATATATATATATATATATATATATATATATATATATATATATATATATATATATATATATATATATATATATATATATATATATATGTATATTTAAAGATGAAATACATTGGCCAAACATTCACAAAAATACAATAGAAAGTAAAACAACATAGGTAACTCAGAGCTACTTGTCGAATACTTCGTCCAGCTCCCCGGCGGTGGGCCGCGTGCCCAGAATGCTGCAGGCATTTCCTCTCTGGATCGCAACACTGAGTCTCTGAAAGAGGAAGCTGGTCGCCCTGTGGTCCTTGGTTTCTATGATGAGTTTTTCACCCAGCTCTTTGAGGAACTTTAGAGCACACTTGCCCCATGCTCCCAGGGTCTCCGACCCTATTGGAATGAAGTTATAGCAAGGGGAAAGGTCTTCATATTTGCGGATCTTCTGGGTCTCCCTGTGGCTGGCAGCTCCACCCCCTTCCACTACGGAGTATGGCAAGTAGGTGTCTGCCAGTAGGTGTCTGCCAGTGTGGCGGCACAGGTGTAGTCCCAGGCAATCTGCTTTCCATCCTTCCAAGGTAGCATAGTGGCTTCATCAGGACGCTTTTGACTTCTGTCAGACCTCTGCACTTGGGGTTCCCGTTGAGCTGGGCAACGTTCTGTGGCGAGGCTTCTCTTTATGATGTCATTGACCTTCTCATGTCTGGCATATTCCCCTTCTGCTGTGTGACACACGAGACCATGAAGTCCGAATTGATCAGCTGTCGCCCTGCCGCAAATACACCTATGTTCGGTGAGGATGGGGGCGGCTAGACGAAGAGAAACACCAATCCGAATGACCTGTGGGTCGAGACGGGTGCCCAGTGAGGAATTGGGAACAGCTAACAGGAAATCTGAGTGTGGTGCCTTCACTGCCAGGAGACGAGCTTTGTCCTTTCCTGAAGCAGTGGAGAGCATAGTGTTGGCGTTTTTTTCCATGATCGGTTTGTCCCAGTGGGACTGTTTGTGCTCTTTGGGAGGAGCTGGTCTACTTGAGGAGTCTGTAAGGGTGTCCCACCGAATCGCTGCTTCAGTAAACCTGGGGTCTTGAGCTCCTACCACGTCTCTCAAGCGTTCAGGAACTATCTTTTTGACTAATGCACTGGAAGCCAAACACGAAGACAGAAAAGCAGGTAAAGCAACATGCGTTGCTTTGCGCACCCCTATACCTCCCAGTCGCAATGGGAGGGTTGCCTGATCCCATTGCTGATCCTCTAGTGGCAGGTTCAGTGCCTTCTTAAAAGTTGACCTCAGGTGTGCGTCATATTCATCGAGTGTTGGGTTGTCAAAAGAGGGTGGACACCTCAGGAAGTAAGTGAGTCTTGGCATAGTAAGACACCTTGTGAGGAGATACAGAGCATTATGGGCATCAAGATCGCTTATTCTCTCTTCCATTCTCATCAGGTCATATATATATAAATAAATATATATATATATATATATATATATATATATATATATATATATATATATATATATATATATATATATATATATATATATATATATACAGTAGGTTGGTAGACAGCAACCACCCAGGGAAGTACTACCGTCCTGCCAGATGACTGTGAAACAAAAACCTGTAACTGTTTTGCATGATGGTAGGATTGCTGGTTTTCTTTTTCTGTCTCATAAACACGCTAGATAACAGGGATATCTTGCTACTCCTACTTACACTTTGGTCACACTTCACAGACACGCACATGCATATATATATATACATACATCTAGGTTTTTCTCCTTATTCTAAATAGCTCTTGTTCTTTTTTATTTCTTCTATTGTCCATGGGGAAGTGGAAAAGAATCTTTCCTCCGTAAGCCATGCGTGTCGTATGAGGCGACTAAAATACCGGGAGCAATGGGCTAGTAACCCCTTCTCCTGTATACATTTACTAAAAAAGAGAAGAAGAAAAACTTTATAAAACTGGGTTGTTTAAATGTGCGTGGATGTAGTGCGGATGACAAGAAACAGATGATTGCTGATGTTATGAATGAAAAGAAGTTGGATGTCCTGGCTCTAAGCGAAACAAAGCTGAAGGGGGTAGGAGAGTTTCAGTGGGGGGAAATAAATGGGATTAAATCTGGAGTATCTGAGAGAGTAGGAGCAAAGGAAGGGGTAGCAGTAATGTTGAATGATCAGTTATGGAAGGAGAAAAGAGAATATGAATGTGTAAATTCGAGAATTATGTGGATTAAAGTAAAGGTTGGATGCGAGAAGTGGGTCATAATAAGCGTGTATGCACCTGGAGAAGAGAGGAATGCAGAGGAGAGAGAGAGATTTTGGGAGATGTTAAGTGAATGTATAGGAGCCTTTGAACCAAGTGAGAGAGTAATTGTGGTAGGGGACCTGAATGCTAAAGTAGGAGAAACTTTTAGAGAGGGTGTGGTAGGTAAGTTTGCGGTGCCAGGTGTAAATGATAATGGGAGCCCTTTGATTGAACTTTGTATAGAAAGGGGTTTAGTTATAGGTAATACATATTTTAAGAAAAAGAGGATAAATAAGTATACAAGATATGATGTAGGGCGAAATGACAGTAGTTTGTTGGATTATGTATTGGTAGATAAAAGACTGTTGAGTAGACTTCAGGATGTACATGTTTATAGAGGGGCCACAGATATATCAGATCACTTTCTAGTTGTAGCTACACTGAGAGTAAAAGGTAGATGGGATACAAGGATAATAGAAGCATCAAGGAAGAGAGAGGTGAAGGTTTATAAACTAAAAGAGGAGGCAGTTAGGGTAAGATATAAACAGCTATTGGAGGATAGATGGGCTAATGAGAGCATAGGCAATGGGGTCGAAGAGGTATGGGGTAGGTTTAAAAATGTAGTGTTAGAGTGTTCAGCAGAAGTTTGTGGTTACAGAAAAGTGGGTGCAGGAGGGAAGAGGAGTGATTGGTGGAATGATGATGTAAAGAGAGTAGTAAGGGAGAAAAAGTTAGCATATGAGAAGTTTTTACAAAGTAGAAGTGATGCAAGGAGGGAAGAGTATATGGAGAAAAAAAGAGAGGTTAAGAGAGTGGTGAAGCAATGTAAAAAGAGAGCAAATGAGAGAGTGGGTGAGCTGTTATCAACAAATTTTGTTGAAAATAAGAAAAAGTTTTGGAGTGAGATTAACAAGTTAAGGAAGCCTAGAGAACAAATGGATTTGTCAGTTAAAAATAGGAGAGGAGAGTTATTAAATGGAGAGTTAGAGGTATTGGGAAGATGGAGGGAATATTTTGAGGAATTGTTAAATGTTGATGAAGATAGGGAAGCTGTGATTTCGTGTATAGGGCAAGGAGGAATAACATCTTGTAGGAGTGAGGAAGAGCCAGTTGTGAGTGTGGGGGAAGTTCGTGAGGCAGTAGGTAAAATGAAAGGGGGTAAGGCAGCCGGGATTGATGGGATAAAGATAGAAATGTTAAAAGCAGGTGGGGATATAGTTTTGGAGTGGTTGGTGCAATTATTTAATAAATGCATGGAAGAGGGTAAGGTACCTAGGGATTGGCAGAGAGCATGCATAGTTCCTTTGTATAAAGGCAAAGGGGATAAAAGAGAGTGCAAAAATTATAGGGGGATAAGTCTGTTGAGTGTACCTGGTAAAGTGTATGGTAGAGTTATAATTGAAAGAATTAAGAGTAAGACGGAGAATAGGATAGCAGATGAACAAGGAGGCTTTAGGAAAGGTAGGGGGTGTGTGGACCAGGTGTTTACAGTGAAACATATAAGTGAACAGTATTTAGATAAGGCTAAAGAGGTCTTTGTGGCATTTATGGATTTGGAAAAGGCGTATGACAGGGTGGATAGGGGGGCAATGTGGCAGATGTTGCAAGTGTATGGTGTAGGAGGTAGGTTACTGAAAGCAGTGAAGAGTTTTTACGAGGATAGTGAGGCTCAAGTTAGAGTATGTAGAAAAGAGGGAAATTTTTTCCCAGTAAAAGTAGGCCTTAGACAAGGATGTGTGATGTCACCGTGGTTGTTTAATATATTTATAGATGGGGTTGTAAGAGAAGTAAATGCGAGGGTCTTGGCAAGAGGCGTGGAGTTAAAAGATAAAGAATCACACACAGGGTGGGAGTTGTCACAGCTGCTCTTTGCTGATGACACTGTGCTCTTGGGAGATTCTGAAGAGAAGCTGCAGAGATTGGTGGATGAATTTGGTAGGGTGTGCAAAAGAAGAAAATTAAAGGTGAATACA
The DNA here is from genome assembly GCF_038502225.1 of Cherax quadricarinatus. Lineage (NCBI taxonomy): Eukaryota > Metazoa > Arthropoda > Malacostraca > Decapoda > Parastacidae > Cherax > Cherax quadricarinatus. Next base: position 51,455,423 of record NC_091301.1, read on the forward strand.
GGAAAGAGTAAGGTTATGAGGATAACAAAAAGATTAGGTGATGAAAGATTGAATATCAGATTGGAGGGAGAGAGTATGGAGGAGGTGAACGTATTCAGATATTTGGGAGTGGACGTGTCAGCGGATGGGTCTATGAAAGATGAGGTGAATCATAGAATTGATGAGGGAAAAAGAGTGAGTGGTGCACTTAGGAGTCTGTGGAGACAGAGAACTTTGTCCTTGGAGGCAAAGAGGGGAATGTATGAGAGTATAGTTTTACCAACGCTCTTATATGGGTGTGAAGCATGGGTGATGAATGTTGCAGCGAGGAGAAGGCTGGAGGCAGTGGAGATGTCATGTCTGAGGGCAATGTGTGGTGTGAATATAATGCAGAGAATTCGTAGTTTGGAAGTTAGGAGGAGGTGCGGGATTACCAAAACTGTTGTCCAGAGGGCTGAGGAAGGGTTGTTGAGGTGGTTCGGACATGTAGAGAGAATGGAGCGAAACAGAATAACTTCAAGAGTGTATCAGTCTGTAGTGGAAGGAAGGCGGGGTAGGGGTCGGCCTAGGAAGGGTTGGAGGGAGGGGGTAAAGGAGGTTTTGTGTGCGAGGGGCTTGGACTTCCAGCAGGCATGCGTGAGCGTGTTTGATAGGAGTGAATGGAGACAAATGGTTTTTAATACTTGACGTGCTGTTGGAGTGTGAGCAAAGTAACATTTATGAAGGGATTCAGGGAAACCGGCAGGCCGGACTTGAGTCCTGGAGATGGGAAGTACAGTGCCTGCACTCTGAAGGAGGGGTGTTAATGTTGCAGTTTAAAAACTGTAGTGTAAAGCACCCTTCTGGCAAGACAGTGATGGAGTGAATGATGGTGAAAGTTTTTCTTTTTCGGGCCAACCTGCCTTGGTGGGAATCGGCCAGTGTGATAATAATAAAAAAAAATAAAATATATATATATATATATATATATATATATATATATATATATATATATATATATATATATATATATATATATATATATATATATATGCAAGGAATTCGAAAGAGCAGGCGAAATATACACAAACACTGATCACTGGCCGAAGACGACTCGAACCTGGCTGCCTTGAATCAACGTCTAGCGTGAGCTGGGCGCCAAGGTATTGGTCCAGTGTGGTGAGGATGGTAAAGCACTTCGTACCTTGTTCCAAGGTTCGTAGGCTCGAGTTTCCTTCGGCCAGAGATCAGTATATATATATATATATATATATATATATATATATATATATATATATATATATATATATATATATATATATATATAAAGCAGGTAGTAGGTTGGTAGACAGCAACCACCCAGGGAAGTACTACCGTCCTGCCAGATGACTGTGAAACAGAAACCTGTAACTGTTTTGCATGATGGTAGGATTGCTGGTTTCTTTTTCTGTCTCATAAACACGCTAGATAACAGGGATATCTTGCTACTCCTACTTACACTTTGGTCACACTTCACAGACACGCACATGCATATATATATATATACATACATCTAGGTTTTTCTCCTTTTTCTAAATAGCTCTTGTTCCTCTTTATTTCTTCTATTGTCCATGGGGAAGTGGAAAAGAATTTTTCCTCCGTAAGCCATGCGTGTCGTATGAGGCGACTAAAATGCCGGGAGCAATGGGCTAGTAGCCCCTTCTCCTGTAGACATTTACTAAAAAAGAGAAGAAGAAAAACTTTATAAAACTGGGATGCTTAAATGTGCGTGGATGCAGTGCGGATGACAAGAAACAGATGATTGCTGATGTTATAAATGAAAAGAAGTTGGATGTCCTGGCCCTAAGCGAAACAAAGCTGAAGGGGGTAGGGGAATTTCGGTGGGGGGAAATAAATGGGATTAAATCTGGAGTATCTGAGAGAGTTAGAGCAAAGGAAGGGGTAGCAGTAATGTTGAATGATCAGTTATGGAAGGAGAAGAGAATATGAATGTGTAAATTCAAGAATTATGTGGATTAAAGTAAAGGTTGGATGCGAGAAGTGGGTCATAATAAGCGTGTATGCACCTGGAGAAGAGAGAAATGCAGAGGAGAGAGAGAGATTTTGGGAGATGTTAAGTGAATGTATAGGAGCCTTTGAACCAAGTGAGAGAGTAATTGTGGTAGGGGACCTGAATGCTAAAGTAGGAGAAACTTTTAGAGAGGGTGTGGTAGGTAAGTTTGGGGTGCCAGGTGTAAATGATAATGGGAGCCCTTTGATTGAACTTTGTATAGAAAGGGGTTTAGTTATAGGTAATACATATTTTAAGAAAAAGAGGATAAATAAGTATACAAGATATGATGTAGGGCGAAATGACAGTAGTTTGTTGGATTATGTATTGGTAGATAAAAGACTGTTGAGTAGACTTCAGGATGTACATGTTTATAGAGGGGCCACAGATATATCAGATCACTTTCTAGTTGTAGCTACACTGAGAGTAAAAGGTAGATGGGATACAAGGAGAATAGAAGCATCAGGGAAGAGAGAGGTGAAGGTTTATAAACTAAAAGAGGAGGCAGTTAGGGTAAGATATAAACAGCTATTGGAGGATAGATGGGCTAATGAGAGCATAGGCAATGGGGTCGAAGAGGTATGGGGTAGGTTTAAAAATGTAGTGTTAGAGTGTTCAGCAGAAGTTTGTGGTTACAGAAAAGTGGGTGCAGGAGGGAAGAGGAGTGATTGGTGGAATGATGATGTAAAGAGAGTAGTAAGGGAGAAAAAGTTAGCATATGAGAAGTTTTTACAAAGTAGAAGTGATGCAAGGAGGGAAGAGTATATGGAGAAAAAAAGAGAGGTTAAGAGAGTGGTGAAGCAATGTAAAAAGAGAGCAAATGAGAGAGTGGGTGAGCTGTTATCAACAAATTTTGTTGAAAATAAGAAAAAGTTTTGGAGTGAGATTAACAAGTTAAGGAAGCCTAGAGAACAAATGGATTTGTCAGTTAAAAATAGGAGAGGAGAGTTATTAAATGGAGAGTTAGAGGTATTGGGAAGATGGAGGGAATATTTTGAGGAATTGTTAAATGTTGATGAAGATAGGGAAGCTGTGATTTCGTGTATAGGGCAAGGAGGAATAACATCTTGTAGGAGTGAGGAAGAGCCAGTTGTGAGTGTGGGGGAAGTTCGTGAGGCAGTAGGTAAAATGAAAGGGGGTAAGGCAGCCGGGATTGATGGGATAAAGATAGAAATGTTAAAAGCAGGTGGGGATATAGTTTTGGAGTGGTTGGTGCAATTATTTAATAAATGCATGGAAGAGGGTAAGGTACCTAGGGATTGGCAGAGAGCATGCATAGTTCCTTTGTATAAAGGCAAAGGGGATAAAAGAGAGTGCAAAAATTATAGGGGGATAAGTCTGTTGAGTGTACCTGGTAAAGTGTATGGTAGAGTTATAATTGAAAGAATTAAGAGTAAGACGGAGAATAGGATAGCAGATGAACAAGGAGGCTTTAGGAAAGGTAGGGGGTGTGTGGACCAGGTGTTTACAGTGAAACATATAAGTGAACAGTATTTAGATAAGGCTAAAGAGGTCTTTGTGGCATTTATGGATTTGGAAAAGGCGTATGACAGGGTGGATAGGGGGGCAATGTGGCAGATGTTGCAAGTGTATGGTGTAGGAGGTAGGTTACTGAAAGCAGTGAAGAGTTTTTACGAGGATAGTGAGGCTCAAGTTAGAGTATGTAGAAAAGAGGGAAATTTTTTCCCAGTAAAAGTAGGCCTTAGACAAGGATGTGTGATGTCACCGTGGTTGTTTAATATATTTATAGATGGGGTTGTAAGAGAAGTAAATGCGAGGGTCTTGGCAAGAGGCGTGGAGTTAAAAGATAAAGAATCACACACAGGGTGGGAGTTGTCACAGCTGCTCTTTGCTGATGACACTGTGCTCTTGGGAGATTCTGAAGAGAAGCTGCAGAGATTGGTGGATGAATTTGGTAGGGTGTGCAAAAGAAGAAAATTAAAGGTGAATACAGGAAAGAGTAAGGTTATGAGGATAACAAAAAGATTAGGTGATGAAAGATTGAATATCAGATTGGAGGGAGAGAGTATGGAGGAGGTGAACGTATTCAGATATTTGGGAGTGGACGTGTCAGCGGATGGGTCTATGAAAGATGAGGTGAATCATAGAATTGATGAGGGAAAAAGAGTGAGTGGTGCACTTAGGAGTCTGTGGAGACAGAGAACTTTGTCCTTGGAGGCAAAGAGGGGAATGTATGAGAGTATAGTTTTACCAACGCTCTTATATGGGTGTGAAGCATGGGTGATGAATGTTGCAGCGAGGAGAAGGCTGGAGGCAGTGGAGATGTCATGTCTGAGGGCAATGTGTGGTGTGAATATAATGCAGAGAATTCGTAGTTTGGAAGTTAGGAGGAGGTGCGGGATTACCAAAACTGTTGTCCAGAGGGCTGAGGAAGGGTTGTTGAGGTGGTTCGGACATGTAGAGAGAATGGAGCGAAACAGAATAACTTCAAGAGTGTATCAGTCTGTAGTGGAAGGAAGGCGGGGTAGGGGTCGGCCTAGGAAGGGTTGGAGGGAGGGGGTAAAGGAGGTTTTGTGTGCGAGGGGCTTGGACTTCCAGCAGGCATGCGTGAGCGTGTTTGATAGGAGTGAATGGAGACAAATGGTTTTTAATACTTGACGTGCTGTTGGAGTGTGAGCAAAGTAACATTTATGAAGGGATTCAGGGAAACCGGCAGGCCGGACTTGAGTCCTGGAGATGGGAAGTACAGTGCCTGCACTCTGAAGGAGGGGTGTTAATGTTGCAGTTTAAAAACTGTAGTGTAAAGCACCCTTCTGGCAAGACAGTGATGGAGTGAATGATGGTGAAAGTTTTTCTTTTTCGGGCCACCCTGCCTTGGTGGGAATCGGCCAGTGTGATAATAATAAAAAAAAATAAAATATATGTATATATATATATATATATATATATATATATATATATATATATATATATATATATATATATATATATATATATATATGCAAGGAATTCGAAAGAGCAGGCGAAATATACACAAACACTGATCACTGGCCGAAGACGACTCGAACCTGGCTGCCTTGAATCAACGTCTAGCGTGAGCTGGGCGCCAAGGTATTGGTCCAGTGTGGTGAGGATGGTAAAGCACTTCGTACCTTGTTCCAAGGTTCGTAGGCTCGAGTTTCCTTCGGCCAGAGATCAGTATGTATATATATATATATATATATATATATATATATATATATATATATATATATATATATATATATATATATATATATATATATAAAGCAGGTAGTAGGTTGGTAGACAGCAACCACCCAGGGAAGTACTACCGTCCTGCCAGATGACTGTGAAACAGAAACCTGTAACTGTTTTGCATGATGGTAGGATTGCTGGTTTCTTTTTCTGTCTCATAAACACGCTAGATAACAGGGATATCTTGCTACTCCTACTTACACTTTGGTCACACTTCACAGACACGCACATGCATATATATATATATACATACATCTAGGTTTTTCTCCTTTTTCTAAATAGCTCTTGTTCCTCTTTATTTCTTCTATTGTCCATGGGGAAGTGGAAAAGAATTTTTCCTCCGTAAGCCATGCGTGTCGTATGAGGCGACTAAAATGCCGGGAGCAATGGGCTAGTAACCCCTTCTCCTGTAGACATTTACTAAAAAAGAGAAGAAGAAAAACTTTATAAAACTGGGATGCTTAAATGTGTGTGGATGCAGTGCGGATGACAAGAAACAGATGATTGCTGATGTTATAAATGAAAAGAAGTTGGATGTCCTGGCCCTAAGCGAAACAAAGCTGAAGGGGGTAGGGGAATTTCGGTGGGGGGAAATAAATGGGATTAAATCTGGAGTATCTGAGAGAGTTAGAGCAAAGGAAGGGGTAGCAGTAATGTTGAATGATCAGTTATGGAAGGAGAAGAGAATATGAATGTGTAAATTCAAGAATTATGTGGATTAAAGTAAAGGTTGGATGCGAGAAGTGGGTCATAATAAGCGTGTATGCACCTGGAGAAGAGAGAAATGCAGAGGAGAGAGAGAGATTTTGGGAGATGTTAAGTGAATGTATAGGAGCCTTTGAACCAAGTGAGAGAGTAATTGTGGTAGGGGACCTGAATGCTAAAGTAGGAGAAACTTTTAGAGAGGGTGTGGTAGGTAAGTTTGGGGTGCCAGGTGTAAATGATAATGGGAGCCCTTTGATTGAACTTTGTATAGAAAGGGGTTTAGTTATAGGTAATACATATTTTAAGAAAAAGAGGATAAATAAGTATACAAGATATGATGTAGGGCGAAATGACAGTAGTTTGTTGGATTATGTATTGGTAGATAAAAGACTGTTGAGTAGACTTCAGGATGTACATGTTTATAGAGGGGCCACAGATATATCAGATCACTTTCTAGTTGTAGCTACACTGAGAGTAAAAGGTAGATGGGATACAAGGAGAATAGAAGCATCAGGGAAGAGAGAGGTGAAGGTTTATAAACTAAAAGAGGAGGCAGTTAGGGTAAGATATAAACAGCTATTGGAGGATAGATGGGCTAATGAGAGCATAGGCAATGGGGTCGAAGAGGTATGGGGTAGGTTTAATAATGTAGTGTTAGAGTGTTCAGCAGAAGTTTGTGGTTACAGGAAAGTGGGTGCGGGAGGGAAGAGGAGCGATTGGTGGAATGATGATGTGAAGAGAGTAGTAAGGGATAAAAAGTTAGCATATGAGAAGTTTTTACAAAGTAGAAGTGATGCAAGGAGGGAAGAGTATATGGAGAAAAAGAGAGAGGTTAAGAGAGTGGTGAAGCAATGTAAAAAGAGAGCAAATGAGAGAGTGGGTGAGATGTTATCAACAAATTTTGTTGAAAATAAGAAAAAGTTTTGGAGTGAGATTAACAAGTTAAGAAAGCCTAGAGAACAAATGGATTTGTCAGTTAAAAATTAGGAGAGGAGAGTTATTAAATGGAGAGTTAGAGGTATTGGGAAGATGGAGGGAATATTTTGAGGAATTGTTAAATGCTGATGAAGATAAGGAAGCTGTGATTTCGTGTATAGGGCAAGGAGGAACAACATCTTGTAGGAGTGAGGAAGAGCCAGTTGTGAGTGTGGGGGAAGTTCGTGAGGCAGTAGGTAAAATGAAAAGGGGTAAGGCAGCCGGGATTGATGGGATAAAGATAGAAATGTTAAAAGCAGGTGGGGATATAGTTTTGGAGTGGTTGGTGCAATTATTTAATAAATGTATGGAAGAGGGTAAGGTACCTAGGGATTGGCAGAGAGCATGCATAGTTCCTTTGTATAAAGGCAAAGGGGATAAAAGAGAGTGCAAAAATTATAGGGGGATAAGTCTGTTGAGTATACCTGGCAAAGTGTATGGTAGAGTTATTATTGAAAGAATTAAAAGTAAGACGGAGAATAGGATAGCAGATGAACAAGGAGGCTTTAGGAAAAGTAGGGGGTGTGTGGACCAGGTGTTTAAAGTGAAACATATAAGTGAACAGTATTTAGATAAGGCTAAAGAGGTCTTTGTGGCATTTATGGATTTGGAAAAGGCGTATGACAGGGTGGATAGGGGGGCAATGTGGCAGATGTTGCAGGTGTATGGTGTAGGAGGTAGGTTACTGAAAGCAGTGAAGAGTTTTTACGAGGATAGTGAGGCTCAAGTTAGAGTATGTAGGAAAGAGGGAAATTATTTCCCAGTAAAAGTAGGCCTTAGACAAGGATGTGTGATGTCACCGTGGTTGTTTAATATATTTATAGATGGGGTTGTAAGAGAAGTAAATGCGAGGGTCTTGGCAAGAGGCGTGGAGTTAAAAGATAAAGAGTCACACATAAAGTGGGAGTTGTCACAGTTGCTCTTTGCTGATGACACTGTGCTCTTGGGAGATTCTGAAGAGAAGTTGCAGAGATTGGTGGATGAATTTGGTAGGGTGTGCAAAAGAAGAAAATTGAAAGTGAATACAGGAAAGAGTAAGGTTATGAGGATGACAAAAAGATTAGGTGATGAAAGATTGGATATCAGATTGGAGGGAGAGAGTATGGAGGAGGTGAATGTATTCAGATATTTGGGAGTGGACGTGTCAGCGGATGGGTCTATGAAAGATGAGGTGAATCATAGAATTGATGAGGGGAAAAGGGTGAGTGGTGCCCTTAGGAGTCTGTGGAGACAAAGAACTTTGTCCTTGGAGGCAAAGAGGGGAATGTATGAGAGTATAGTTTTACCAACGCTTTTATATGGGTGTGAAGCATGGGTGATGAATGTTGCAGCGAGGAGAAGGCTGGAGGCAGTGGAAATGTCATGTCTGAGAGCAATGTGTGGTGTGAATATAATGCAGAGAATTCGTAGTTTGGAAGTTAGGAGGAGGTGCGGGATTACCAAAACTGTTGTCCAGAGGGCTGAGGAAGGGTTGTTGAGGTGGTTCGGACATGTGGAGAGAATGGAGCGAAACAGAATAACTTCAAGAGTGTATCAGTCTGTAGTGGAAGGAAGGCGGGGTAGGGGTCGGCCTAGGAAAGGTTGGAGGGAGGGGGTAAAGGAGGTTTTGTGTCCGAGGGGCTTGGACTTCCAGCAGGCATGCGTGAGCGTGTTTGATAGGAGTAAATGGAGACAAATGGTTTTTAATACTTGACGTGCTGTTGGAGTGTGAGCAAAGTAACATTTATGAAGGGGTTCAGAGAAACCGGCAGGCCGGACTTGAGTCCTGGAGATGGGAAGTACAGTGCCTGCACTCTGAAGGAGGGGTGTTAATGTTGCAGTTTAAAAACTGTAGTGTAAAGCACCCTTCTGGCAAGACAGTGATGGAGTGAATGATGGTGAAAGTTTTTCTTTTTCGGGCCACCCTGCCTTGGTGGGAATCGACCAGTGTGATAATAAAAATAAAATAAATAAAAGCAGGGGGGATATAGTGTTGGAGTGGTTGGTATTTGTGTTTAATAAATGTATGAAAGAGGGGAAGGTACCTAGAGATTGGCAGAGAGCATGTATAGCCCCTTTATATAAAAGGAAGGGGGACAAAAAGAGATTGTAAAAATTATAGAGGAATAAGTTTACTGAGTATACCAGGAAAAGTGTACAGTAGGGTTATAATTGAAAGAATTAGAGGTAAGACAGAATGTAGGATTGCGGATGAGCAAGGAGGTTTTAGAGTGGGTAGGAGATGTGTAGATCAAATGTTTACATTGAAGAATATATGTGAACAGCATTTAGATAAAGGTAAGGAAGTTTTTATTGCATTTATAGATTTAGATAAGGCATATGATAGAGTGGATAGGGGAGCAATGTGGCCGATGTTGCAAGTATATGGAATAATTGGTAAGTTACTAAATGCTGTAAAGAGATTTTATGAGGATAGTGAGGCTCAGGTTAAGGTGTGTAGAAGAGAGGGAGACAACTTCCCGGTAAAAGTAGGTCTTAGACAGGGATGTGAAATGTCACCATGGTTGTTTAATATATTTATAGATGGGGTTGTAAAGGAAGTAAATGCTAGGGTGTTCGGGAGAGGGGTGGGATTAAATTATGGGGAATCAAATACAAAATGGGAATTGACACAGTTGCTTTTTGCTGATGATACCGTGCTTATGGGAGATTCTAAGGAAAAATTGCAAAGGTTAGTGGACGAGTTTGGGAGTGTGTGTAAAGGTAGAAAGTTGAAAGTGAACATAGAAAAGAGTAAGGTGATGAGGGTATCAAATTATTTAGATAAAGAAAAATTTGATATCAAATTGGGGAGGAGGATTATGGAAGAAGTGAATGTGTTCAGATACTTGGGAGTTGACGTGTCAGCGGATGTATTTGTGAAGGATGAGGTTAATCATAGAATTGATGATGGAATAAAGGTGAGTGGTGCATTGAGGTATATGTGGAGACAAAACATTATCTATGGAGGCAAAGAAGGGAATGCATGAAAGTGTAGTAGTACCAACACTCTTATATGGGTGTGAAGCTTGGGTTGTAAATGCAGCAGCGAGGAGACGGTTGGAGGCAGTGGAGATGTCCTGTGTAAGGGCAATGTGTGGTGTAAATATTATGCAGAAAATTCGGAGTGTGGAAATTAGGAGAAGGTGTGGAGTTAATAAAATTATTAGTCAGCGGGATGAAGAGAGGTTGTTGAGGTGGTTTGGTCATTTAGATAGAATGGATCAAAGTGGAATGACATGGAGAGCCTTTAAATCTGTAGGAGAAGGAAGGCGAGGTAGGGGTCGTCCTCGAAAAGGTTTGAGGGAAGGGATAAGGGAGGTTTTGTGGGCGAGGGGCTTGGACTTCCATCAGGCGTGCATGAGCGTGTTCGATAGGAGTGAATGGAGACGAATGGTATTTGGAACCTGACAATCTGTTGGAGTGTGAGCAGGGTAATATTTAGTGAAGGGATTCAGGGAAACCGGTTATTTTTATATAGCCGGACTTGAGTCCTGGAAATGGGAAGTACAATGCCTGCACTTTAAAGGAGGGGTTTGGGATATTAACAGTTTGGAGGGATATGTTGTGTATCTTTATACGTATATGCTTCTAAACTGTTGTATTCTGAGCACCTCTGCAAAAACAGTGATTATGTGTGAGTGTGGTGAAAGTGTTGAATGATGAAAGTATTTTCTTTTTGGGGATTTTCTTTCTTTTTTGGGTCACCCTGCCTCTGTGGGAGACGGCCGACTTGTTATATACATATACATACATACATACATATATATATATATATATATATATATATATATATATATATATATATATATATATATATATATATGTCGTGCCGAATAGGCAGAACTTGCGATCTTGGCTTAAATAGCAACGCTCATCTTGCCATATAGGACAAGTGAAAATTTGTGTATGCAATAATTTCACCAAAATCATTGTGAACCTAACGAAAAAAATATATTTCACTGTGTTTGTTTAGTATTAAATTACTGTAAACAAATCTAAAATATATTTAGTTGGGTTAGGCTAAAATAAATTGCGCTTGTTATATTAAGGTTAGGTAAGTTTTCTAAGTTCCTTTTGGTGCAAAATTAATTTTTTTTACATTAACATTAATGAAAAAAATATATCTTTAAACGTATAAGAGAAAATTTTAGAAAGGACTTAATTTTAAATGAGTTCTTGCTAATTGACCAGTTTTACATATTCGGCATGACATATATATATATATATATATATATATATATATATATATATATATATATATATATATATATATATATATATATATATATATATATATATATATATTTATATATAATTATTTATAGGAGATTTAAACTGGGGTGTGTGAAATGACAACCCACTGACTTAACAAGTGAGCCAGCACCACGTACATAAGAGCCAGCACCACGTACATAAGAGCCAACACCACGTACATAAGAGCCAGCACCACGTACATTAGAGCCAGCACCACGTACATAAGAGCCAACACCACGTACATAAGAGCCAGCACCACGTACATTAGAGCCAGCACCACGTACATAAGAGCCAGCACCACGTACATAAGAGCCAACACCACGTACATAAGAGCCAACACCACGTACATAAAATGCTCAACAACGTCCTTCAACTGTAGAATTTGAGAAATTGAGAAGCTACTCTTTGTTGTCGAACTGTTATTTTTGTAGAGAGTATCCCACAGTGGAACAACCCAGGGCAAAATCAGGCTCTTCTCCTCATATATTATCTAAATTAAAAAGTAATGAACGCTTGCAACATGTCACGGATTTCTCAGAGATCTAATCTTGGGTTTGTGAAATGGCTGTCCAACATCTAAGCCATTAGAGTTATAGAGGCTACCACCTGTTCCCCTACTGCCTGTGACGATGGCTACAACTGCCGCAATTCGTCTACCTGAACTTCAGATTCCTCAAGACTATAGTGCTTATCACTTAGCTAGAATAACAGCTGCAACATTATAGTGGCGGAGTAAACCTAACTGACAGTGTGGTTGGGGCTGAGCTTCGTAGGCCTATAGGTGGCAGCACCAGCATGGCGTGAAATATAAACCCAGCTGGTCATACCAATCAGGTCAGAAGGAATTAATGGAATAATAACCCAAACAAGAGTGAAGCTCTTGTTTAAGCCAAATTAATCAAAACACATTATTAAACAGGACTTGAATGAATACTTACAGATTTGATTGGAGCTGAAAGTCAAGTGACTGTCAACTGGTGGGAGAGACACACGTCATCTTCCACCGGGTGAAGATCTTGGGGAAGGAGGGAGCGGAAATGATGCACACTCCTAACAATACAAGCATACTGCCCAACAAAATACCACTACCATTTGGAAATAAATGGTATAAAATACCGACACAATGGCAATATAAACACAAATGCAGTATAATGTGATCCTTTATTGACTACGTTTCGCCCACACAGTGGACTTGAAAAAGCCCACTGTGTGGGCGAAACGTAGTCAATAAAGGATCACATTATACTGCATTTGTGTTTATATTGCCACCACTACCATTTATTCATACTTCCACTCCTATCTAATGAACTTTTTCCTCATTAAAGGGAGAAGTTAGAACTCGAGGAGCAATGAGAAAAATGGAAATTAGAACGTGTAAAGGAGATACTGCCAATGGATGAAAAAGAACTTGGGAGAAATTGGCTGGTGAGGAAAGAGATACAGAGCTTGATCATTTGGCTAAATTGAAAGAATTAGAGGTTTTAGCTGTGCGGATGTAAGATGAACAACAGATAAAGTTAAAGAATTAGATACATGTGCAACATATTGTACATGTCTAATTCTTCAGTATTCTATATCATTCATGTACAACGGTTAGAGTTGGAAGCTAGGAAGTTAGAGTTGACTAACTGAAGGGTAGATTGATAGATTATTAACAATTACATTACCTGGTCCTAATATACAGATGCCTCATTCACTGATGAAGATCGTATTATAGCATGTATCCTGAGGCTTGGGACTGCCGGTGTTAAATACGAGTGACCTGAAAATTCCTGATCCACTCAGTTAGTTCTATACTTTCAGGTTTGGCAATTAAGATTTATTCAATTTTGTCAGCAGAATTTGTTTCAAATCAAGAATGTTCGAAGAGGCTATTATGTATTAATATGGGAAAACTTTATATCAAATTGAAATTAAGGTCGATACAGTAAAATATCACCAAATAATAACTTTACAAAGTTTCTTATTAATCTTTTCAGAATATTTGATTATTGGAATAACAGATCTGGCATTGGAAAATCTAAGAATTCCTACTTGATTTCATGGTGAGACCAGTTTGTTACATCACTTACTGATGACAGGAGTATCTCCATTAAAGAAAGTAACCTTACTACAACTGCTATCCCCGTGATACTGGGAAAAGGTCAATCATAATTACCTAATTCCAAGGTAAGTTTGACAAAGAAAAGCAACTTCTGCGTTTGTTAATGTTTCAATTGTTGTGAAGTGGGTCACTAACAGCCTACCTGTCCGAAAAGAAAACTTGAGAACATAGGCAGATGTTTCACTGATATTAATTCAAAAGTTCCTGTCGGTGATCATTTTCTTAACAGTATGCGGGTATCCCCTCTTGATACACAGGATATTCCTGTATAATTCTCTCGAATAAATTATTTCCTAATTTAGACTCTGAGGTGCAAGTATTCCCCACTAAGAGGCAACACTGGGCTAACAGAGAGTTTTCCTACCCTTAGGTGTTTCTTTATGAGTAAATGATTTACAGGATGGACTGATACTTCTGTTGTTCCTATATAAATCTTGCTACGTGTACTGTAAAAGCTGCGCGTTCTCCCACTTTGAACGACAGTTCAGCTATACCACTGACTGCTTCAATAATTTGTTTTCAAGTAACTGTGAACTAAAAGAACCAGGAGTAGATAAAGCTAATATGCTTAAAATTCATTAAGCAAGTGCTGTCCCAAGGTCCGTTGAAGATCTATCTATTAATCAGTCTCTTCTTCCAGAAGTTCCCGAATTTTCTCACGATACGGAATCTTCTGTACCTTAGGACTCGGAACCTTCTGCTTCAACCTACACCACAGTCAATACTGTAACAGGATCACAGGAATGAGTAATTCAGATTCATCCTTTTACTACTTCGAGTGTTAAAGCTTTCAGTCATACTCTGGTGGATTTTCTTAAGGCCAGACTGGAATGTCTATTCCTAGAAAAGTGTAGGGTGGAATTTTAGTTAACAACTATAAATTTGTGTATAGTGGTGACACTTTGTTTCAGCAAGAATTCGCTTCCAGTAAGGTTTTGGTTGTTTCTTCGGTTTATAAAGAGACAGTGCCTACATTGTTCCAGGATCTTCCAGTTGGAGATATTTTTCATATTGGAAAACGTAAAATAAACTCATAGATAATAAGTTTTGGCCTGGAGAGACATCCGTGTGTGGAATTACTGCAAAGTTTGTCATATTTGCCAATTAGCTTCTCAGAAGAGAAAAACAGAGATGCTCCTATAGTGAAATTCCAAGTTTTTATCGATTTGAATGAACGTGTTGCTGGAGATACATTGGTCCTTTGTCTCTTCTTTCTTCAGAGAGACATATATTAGTTTTTTCATAATCAGTATCGCTTAAGTATATAACCTTCACAGATGTGGATAAAGCTCTCTTGTCAATATTTTTGAAGGTAGAAAGAAGCCCAATTTATATCGAATCCAATTAATAAGAACAACATAAGAACATAAGAAAGGAGGAACACTGCAGGAGGCCTGTTGGTCCATACTAGGCAGGTCCTTTACAATTCATCCCACTAACAAAACATTTGCCCAACCCAATTTTCAATGCCACCCAAGAAATAAGCTCTGATGTGAAAGTCCCACTCAAATCCAACCCCTCCCACTCATGTACTTATCCAACCTAAATTTGAAACCACCCAAAGTCTTAGCCTCAATAACCCAACTAAGTAGACTGTTCCACTCATCAACAACCCTATTTCCAAACCAATACTTTCCTATGTCCTTTCTAAATCTAAACTTATATAATTTAAATCCATTACTGCGGGTTCTCTCTTGGAGAGACATCCTCAAGACCTTATTAATATCCCCTTTATTAATACCTATCTTCCACTTATACACTTCGATCAGGTCTCCCCTCATTCTTCGTCTAACAAGTGAATGTAACTTAAGAGTCTTCAATCTTTCTTCATAAGGAAGATTTCTAATGCTATGTATTAATTTAGTCATCCTACGCTGAATGTTTTCTAACGAATTTATGTCCATTCTGTAATATGGAGACCAGAACTGAGCTGCATAATCTAGGTGAGGCCTTACTAATGATGTATAAAGCTGCAGTATGACCTCTGGACTTCTGTTGCTTACATTTCTTGATATAAATCCAAGTAATCTATTTGCCTTATTACGTACGCTTAGGCATTGCTGTCTTGGTTTAAGGTTGCTGCTCACCATAACCCCCAAGTCCTTTTCGCAATCTGTATGGCTAAGTTCTACATCATTTAACTTGTAAGTACTAGGGTTATGGGCACTCCCAAGCTTCAGAACCTTGCATTTATCTACATTGAACTGCATCTGCCACTTTTCTGACCAAGAATAGAGTTTGTTTAAATCCTCCTGAAGTTCCATAACATCTACGTTTGAATCAATTATCCTACCTATCTTTGTGTCATCGGCGAATTTGCTCATATCACTAGTAATTCCCTCATCAAGATCATTGATATATATTATAAACAACAACGGGCCCAAGACTGATCCCTGTGGAACGCCACTTGTTACAGATCCCGACTCGGATTTAACCCCATTTATGCACGCTCTCTGCTTCCTGTCAGTGAGCCATGACTCGATCCAAGAGAGAACTTTTCCCCCAATGCCATGAGCTGCCACTTTCTTTAACAGTCTATGGTGCGGAACTCTATCAAAAGCCTTACTAAAATCTAAGTAAATAATATCAAATTCTTTATCGTGGTCAACAGCCTCAAAAGCTTTACTGAAGAAAGTTAATAAATTAGTTAGAGAAGACCAGCCTCTTGTGAATCCATGCTGAGTATCATTAATCAAGCTATGCTTATCGAGATGGCTTCTTATAATCTCAGCTATAATTGACTCTAGTAATTTGCCTACAATTGAGGTCAGGCTTATTGGGCGGTAATTTGACGGTAACGTCTTGTCCCCTGTTTTAAAAATAGGAGTTACATTAGCCATCTTCCACATATCAGACACTACACCTGTTTGAAGAGATAAATTAAAAATATTAGTTAATGGTTCACAGAGTTCCATTTTGCATTCCTTAAGAACCCTTGAAAAAACCTCATCAGGACCCGGCGACTTATTTTGCTTCAGTCTGTCTATCTGCTTCACAACCATTTCACTAGTGACTGTGATGTTACATAATTTATCTTCTTCTAGCCCACTATAAAAATTAATTACTGGAATATTGTTAGTGTCTTCCTGTGTAAAAACTGAGAGAAAATAATTAGTAAAAATCGAGCACATTTCATTCTCTTTGTCAGTAAGATGCCCATAGTTATTTTTAAGGGGACCTATCTTATCTCTGACTTTTGTTCTATAGACCTGGAAAAAACTTTCTGGGTTAGTTTTAGAATCCCTAGCAACTTTAATTTCATAGTCCCTTTTAGCTTTTCTTATCTCCTTATCACATCAGCTTATAAGTATCAAACGGCTATTTGCAACGTCTTCCAACTCGAGTTGCAACAGAAGGATAAAGTGACATCATTCTATCCTGAAATCAATTCTTAAGAAATTGTGCGAACTAAAACAGACTGAAAAACTTACATTTTTTTCAGTGAACCTTATTTGTGATGAGAGATATAACTAGTGATTTTTTATTTTAATTTTCACTAGTTGAGCCCCTGCATGGACGTCAAGTTAGAGATTTCTTGATATATCCTACCGAACTTTGGACTAAAGCTAAAACCACTCAAAAGAGGCAAACCGCTTATCACTTTCTTTTAAATTTAATAGGTTAGAAGAAACTGCTCAGATTGTAACCCAGAATTTAAATGTCTCTATTTACGTTCATAAAATCTATTTCGACCTGAGGACTCAGAAATGTAAGTTGATGGAAGGGGATAAACTACTAGAGTTATTACCAAAAATATTAAGTAAATTATTAGTCTCTTGGCCAAGAAGTTAAAACTAATCATTAATTGCGCGAAGTTTAGAACCTTTTGTTGAAAAATAAGAACAAGTACTCAAAGCTGCAGTTATATGAAGGTTCTGTCTGTAGTTATATGAAGGTTCTGTCTGTAGTTATATGAAGGTTCTGTCTGCAGTTATGTGAAGGTTCTGTCTGTAGTTATATGAAGGTTCTGTCTGTAGTTATATGAAGGTTCTGTCTGTAGTTATGTGAAGGTTCTGTCTGTAGTTATGTGAAGGTTCTGTCTGTAGTTATGTGAAGGTTCTGTCTGTAGTTATATGAAGGTTCTGTCTGTAGTTATATGAAGGTTCTGTCTGCAGTTATATGAAGGTTCTGTCTGTAGTTATGTGAAGGTTCTGTCTGCAGTTATGTGAAGGTTCTGTCTGTAGTTATATGAAGGTTCTGTCTGTAGTTATATGAAGGTTCTGTCTGCAGTTATGTTAAGGTTCTGTCTGCAGTTATGTGAAGGTTCTGTCTGCAGTTATGTGAAGGTTCTGTCTGCAGTTATATGAAGGTTCTGTCTGTAGTTATGTGAAGGTTCTGTCTGCAGTTATATGAAGGTTCTGTCTGCAGTTATGTGAAGGTTCTGTCTGCAGTTATGTGAAGGTTCTGTCTGCAGTTATGTGAAGGTTCTGTCTGTAGTTATGTGAAGGTTCTGTCTGCAGTTATATGAAGGTTCTGTCTGCAGTTAAATGAAGGTTCTGTCTGTAGTTATATGAAGGTTCTGTCTGCAGTTATATGAAGGTTCTGTCTGCAGTTATATGAAGGTCCTGTCTGCAGTTATATGAAGGTCCTGTCTGCAGTTATATGAAGGCCCTGTCTGCAGTTATATGAAGGTTCTGTCTGCAGTTATATGAAGGTCCTGTCTGCAGTTATATGAAGGTTCTGTCTGCAGTTATACGAAGGTCCTGTCTGCAGTTATATGAAGGTTCTGTCTGCAGTTATATGAAGGTTCTGTCTGCAGTTATACGAAGGTCCTGTCTGCAGTTATATGAAGGTTCTGTCTGCAGTTATATGAAGGTTCTGTCTGCAGTTATATGAAGGTTCTGTCTGCAGTTATATGAAGGTTCTGTCTGCAGTTATATGAAGGTTCTGTCTGCAGTTAAATGAAGGTTCTGTCTGTAGTTATATGAAGGTTCTGTCTGCAGTTATATGAAGGTTCTGTCTGCAGTTATATGAAGGTCCTGTCTGCAGTTATATGAAGGCCCTGTCTGCAGTTATACGAAGGTTCTGTCTGCAGTTACATGAAGGTTCTGTCTGCAGTTATATGAAGGTTCTGTCTGCAGTTATACGAAGGTCCTGTCTGCAGTTATATGAAGGTTCTGTCTGCAGTTATATGAAGGTTCTGTCTGTAGTTATATGAAGGTCGTGTCTGCAGTTATATGAAGGTTCTGTCTGCAGTTATATGAAGGTTCTGTCTGCAGTTATATGAAGGTTCTGTCTGCAGTTATATGAAGGTTCTGTCTGCAGTTATATGAAGGTCCTGTCTGCAGTTATATGAAGGTTCTGTCTGCAGTTATATGAAGGTTCTGTCTGCAGTTATGTGAAGGTTCTGTCTGCAGTTATGTGAAGGTCCTGTCTGCAGTTATATGAAGGTCCTGTCTGTAGTTATATGAAGGTCCTGTCTGCAGTTATATGAAGGTCCTGTCTGCAGTTATATGAAGGTCCTGTCTGCAGTTATATGAAGGTTCTGTCTGCAGTTATATGAAGGTCCTGTCTGCAGTTATATGAAGGTTCTGTCTGCAGTTATATGAAGGTCCTGTCTGCAGTTATATGAAGGTTCTGTCTGCAGTTATACGAAGGTCCTGTCTGCAGTTATATGAAGGTTCTGTCTGCAGTTATATGAAGGTTCTGTCTGCAGTTACATGAAGGTCCTGTCTGCAGTTATATGAAGGTTCTGTCTGCAGTTATATGAAGGTTCTGTCTGCAGTTATATGAAGGTTCTGTCTGCAGTTATATGAAGGTCCTGTCTGCAGTTATATGAAGGTTCTGTCTGCAGTTATATGAAGGTCCTGTCTGTAGTTATATGAAGGTCCTGTCTGCAGTTATATGAAAGTTCTGTCTGCAGTTATATGAAGGTTCTGTCTGCAGTTATGTGAAGGTCCTGTCTGCAGTTATATGAAGGTCCTGTCTGTAGTTATATGAAGGTCCTGTCTGCAGTTATATGAAGGTCCTGTCTGCAGTTATATGAAGGTCCTGTCTGCAGTTATATGAAGGTCCTGTCTGCAGTTATATGAAGGTTCTGTCTGCAGTTATATGAAGGTCCTGTCTGCAGTTATATGAAGGTCCTGTCTGTAGTTATATGAAGGTCCTGTCTGCAGTTATATGAAGGTTCTGTCTGCAGTTTTATGAAGGTTCTGTCTGCAGTTATGTGATGGTCCTGTCTGCAGTTATATGAAGGTCCTGTCTGTAGTTATATGAAGGTCCTGTCTGCAGTTATATGAAGGTCCTGTCTGCAGTTATATGAAGGTCCTGTCTGCAGTTATATGAAGGTTCTCTCTGCAGTTATATGAAGGTCCTGTCTGCAGTTATATGAAGGTCCTGTCTGTAGTTATATGAAGGTCCTGTCTGCAGTTATATGAAGGTCCTGTCTGCAGTTATATGAAGGTCCTGTCTGCAGTTATATGAAGGTTCTCTCTGCAGTTATATGAAGGTCCTGTCTGCAGTTATATGAAGGTTCTGTCTGCAGTTATATGAAGGTTCTGTCTGCAGTTATATGAAGGTTCTGTCTGCAGTTATATGAAGGTTCTGTCTGCAGTTATATGAAGGTTCTGTCTGCAGTTATATGAAGGTTCTGTCTGCAGTTATATGAAGGTTCTGTCTGCAGTTATATGAAGGTCCTGTCACGGAGGTCAGACAATAGGGAGGTAAACAAGCTCCGTGTCAACCATTAGACTACAATACAGCATCTCCGTTTTTTTATTTATCTGCCTCAGCTAACGCTGCCAACTGGTGATGGAAAAGATTCTGAGGAGTTTGTTAGTAGTTTCCTGTCCATGATTTACAGTCAGATGGATACTGATGATTTAAGTTCAGTTATTTGGGGACTGCGGGGGAAATGTTTGTTGGGTAAGATTGAAAGCATGAGTTGTAGCTGTAGTAGAAATGGGTAAATATTTGTTGAGTACCAGCATACATAAGGGGGATTACCAACAGACCCCTGGCAGTCTTCAAGCTGGCACTGGACAAGCACCTAAAGTCAGTTCCTGATCAGCCGGGCTGTGGCTCGTACGTTGGTTTGCGTGCAGCCAGCAGCAACAGCCTGGTTGATCAGGCTCTGATCCACCAGGAGGCCTGGTCACAGACCGGGCCGCGGGGGCGTTGACCCCCGGAACTCTCTCCAGGTAAACTCCAGGTAAGAGTCTGGTAGCGTTACCTCTCTACCCCTCCATCGTTTTCTTCGCTCGGTGGGAGTTAACAAGAGAGACTCCTAGCGAATTTTAAACTAATTGTATTTCTGCTTCCACCAAGTCTGTATGTATAAAATTCCACTCATATTTCTTTTTTTATATTCCAGGTGCTGGGTTTTTATGTTAATGTAACTGTAATGTAACCTAAGTCTGTTGCCTAATTATCTTTAATCCTCAACATTTATTTTAAATTCTTTCTGTCTAGCCTGTGAGTGACTGTCCAGGGTTTTAACTTTTGCTTATTTTTCGCATTTTAGCCTTGTGTTTCAGCTTGGTTCAGCTTAGTGAGAAAAGGCAGACAGCTAGATGTATACCTGTGACTATATTTTGTTACCAGTTACCATCAGTTGTCTTTATAACCTTCAGTGAAACAGCTACAAATTGGCGTCTGTGTTCTCCGTCTCTCCAGTGCAGACTCTTTGAGTTGTGTCCAACTACGATTATCTTGTGTTTACTTCATGGTCAACAGTGTGAATCCTGATGATAAATTAGACACATGTGCAACTCTTGGGTATCTTTACTGAGGATACTAAAGATACCCAAGAGTTGCACATGTGTCTAATTTATCAACATGTCGGTTCTGACTCAAGAAATCGTAATGACACGATTGCAAATAAACCATACCCCCGGCCGGGATTGAACCCGCGGTCATAGAGTCTCAAAACTCCAGCCCGTCGCGTTAGCCACTAGACCAGCTAGCCACGATAAAGTGGCTAGCTGGTCTAGTGGCTAACGCGACGGGCTGGAGTTTTGAGACTCTATGACCGCGGGTTCAATCCCGGCCGGGGGTATGGTTTATGTCGGTTCTCTGAACCATTCATCTACAATGTGAATCCTGTTGTGTACGTCATTCAGTTTACACACAGGAATACCATCATTCCTTATCTTGTATAAATTTCTATATGGGAATGTAAGCTTTGTTTCATGCGATTAATTTATGTATTTAATTTTTCATAATTTATTTCATTTCTAAGATTTTTTCTAAGACTGATTTTTTTTACCTGTTATAAAATATTTTTCTGTTTTCTTTTCATAAGGAGGAAGGATCCTTTCAAATACCCTTTTCTGATAACGATAATGATAATATCTTTTTTTCTACCAGTACATGTACGAGGTATACAGACCATAGCTGACATCAGTGACATACTACTGTATAGAAAGCGCTTGTTATGCTGAGCATTTCCCGCAAATTAGGTCAGTTTTCTCCCAGGATGCGACCCACACTAGTTCACTTACACCCAGGTACCCATTTTATACTAATGGATGAACATGGACAGCAGTTGTCTTATGGAAACACGTCCCTAACGTTTTCCAGCCGTACCGGGGATTCAAACTCCGAGCCTCAGTTTGTGAGCTGAGTGCGCTAACGGTAACGTACGGGACAAGAGTCCCGTAGCTCGTCTGAAAGGGATTTCTGATTACAAGCACGCGATTCAAGTCTAATTATTGTAATCAGGATCAAATTACAACCAGAAATGTTAATGAAATAATTCATTTGCCCTCACCTTCCAATTACTTACAACATTTACCAACGTAAATGGATGACAGTCAGAGGTCATTGGCCTCTTATCAAGACAATGCAGGCAGGGACTCAACGTTAGATCTTTTAGTTCAAATGCATCTGCCAGATAAAACCATTTAACGTGTGAATCTGAATTTTGGTAAGCGCAGTTTTATCTGTGAAGAAATTAGGCAAAGTTTGCAACAGACTGTCTTGTATACTAGCAAACAGTTGCTAGGCAAGCCTCCGTTTAACTAATTACCACCTAAGGCACACCTAGAGGAGCGCCTCTTACCCATAAGACGCTTGCCGATGGCAATACGTTCGTTGGTGCTTATCAGGCTACCGACTAAGAAAACGAAGAAATCTAAACCACGAACTCCGATTTTTTTTTATCTGTGACGGCCACACTGGGCATCAGGATGTTATATACACAACACCAAAGACGAGAAATAAGCTGGAAAAACTATAGCGGAAGGCGGAGAATCACTGAACTTCTCAGTGATTCTGAAATACGGAAGGAAGCATTGACTAGGGAAGTGGAAAATACGAATATAATTTAAATTATTCATGCAGGATCCAGGAAGAACTAAAAGCAATTAATGAGATTCATAGAAACCCAAAACATTCTTTTCATATGCCCAGAAAGGAAAAAAAACACTTCTAGTATGGGGCAACTGCTAAGACAAAATGAAACATACACAGATAACAACAAAGAAATAAGATATACAGAAGTCTTAATATCACTCTCTGTTTAGCAAGTCATTGCTCAGTCTAACGATCAACAATCCAAATGAATTTATCATGAATGAGCCTCAAAATGTTGTCAGTGTATGGTAAATTTCTGATATAACCCTAATTCCACTGGACTTCGAAAAAACCATTGACAAGATGTCGATGCAATCAGCCTCAGGCCTAGACTCTTGGAACTCATGTTCATTAAAAACTGCAAGAAACCCCTTTTGCGTGCCTTAATTATGCTATAGAAAGGGAGCGTGGACACGTATGTAATCCTGAAGATGCTATAAACTCCATAAAAGTGGCAGCAAGGCAATGATGAAGAACTATAGACCAATAGCTCTAAATTGGCAGTCCGATGATCTACCGTCTAGGCTAACCCAAGAAGAATTCAGAGGAAATTATCATTATTATAATCAAAGTTAAGCGGGGTCATAAATGGTCATCCAGTGCTGCAGGGAAGAGGTAGGGCGGTGAAGAGTCCTAGACGAAGTATAATCGAAGATTTTGTAATAAGTCTGTTGTCAAAGAGGGAGTCTGTGTCAGAGAGGAGGTAAGATAAAGTAAGGGTGTTAGAACGGTGACGACGTCGAAATTAAATTCTGCGTGGTCGCTGATAGACAGAATATGGCCAACTGAAATTGGAACCAGACAGTTCGCACAGAATGGAACTAGGTGCCTCTCCATGACATAACCATGTGTGCCCGATGCGAAGAAGGGAAAGTGTAGTCACCTAACCAAAACTTTGAAAAGAAGACCTGGATCCTGAACTCGGCTTGATAGAGTGTAATTTGTTATGAATCAGTTCAGACCAACTTTGTTGCCCGATGTGAAACTGGAAGGTCGTGTACTGGTGGTCGAGCAGCAGAGTCTGCCTGCTCGTTGACCTGAACATCAATATGCCAAGGTACCAAGCACAAAACGATTTCTTTGTTCTTCGTATACAATCAAAATTTTATACGAAAAACTAAGGATGAGGCGAATTAATTTTTTAGATAGCTTTGAAAACACTAAAGGAGTCCGAGACTAGAACAAACGATGATGTAGACCTGGGCGCAACACAGATAACTGCTATGAGAACTGCATACAGTTCAGCTGTGAAGATGCTAGATGAGTTTAATAAATGACCTCATACAACAGTGTCCGGCAACACTGCTGAAAACCCGGCACCGTCAGAGGATTTAGAACCATTAGTGTAAACTGCAACGGCCCGAGAATGAGACCAGAAGTGGTTAAGAAAAAGGGAGCGAGAAGCAACTGTAGGTATTTGAGCTTTTGCGCACGGCAGAGGGAAAGAACAGATACGAACTGACGAAACCTCCCAATGGAGGAGAGAAAAGTTAGATGCCACAGGAGAGGGAGCAACTGTACTCGAGGATGGATGAACCTCCACAAGTGTCGGGTGCATCTCTAGGTGCATCTCTAGATATAGAGAGAGAAGAATGTTGGAAAATGTCAAGTGGTTTGGGGGTTGAAGAAGATTTGGACGTAAATGAAGATGCAAAAGAAGAAATGCGTGGCGTCGATTAAGATTGGAGGTGGGTGTTGAGACGTTGGAACATATGAGTGGGAAGGTGAAGAAGTATGGCTAGTAAGAGATGGTGAGGTTGGAAACTTAGAGCCCAGGACCATAAAAGGGTTGGACACGTAAGGGGCACAGATCCAATTGAGGAATCAGACACCACCGAGGTCTGGGGCTGTTTAGCGACCCTGGAATAAGAGAGCCGTGGAGGCGAAGACTGGAAACTGCCATGGCGTAAGGGAAGTCATTTTTCTCTTTATGACAATGGATCTCCATTTCTCTTATGAAAATCGGGCAATGACGAGAAGAGACCGGTGCATCTCTATGCAATTTAGGCAAGAGGGAGGGTGGCTGCAGGATGGACTGCTATGGTCAGCACCACCACAGACAGGGCATTCTGCCTCCTACCTGCAAAATTTTCCAGGGTAGCCTAGGCGCCAGTATTTTCGACATTGTTGCTGGTAAGGATCACCTCCCGTACTGGTAGGCATTTTCCTGCTACGTAAACGGATGGTGGCAGTTCACAACTGTCCAGAGTTAGCCTTTCTGTACTGGCACTTAATACTCCCTGCTTCCGTAAGCGGGCATGTAATATGAAGTTTCAACTTTAAGGATCGGGAGATTCTAGAACACGAATTGCTCCAGAATGTCGACATTACACGCGTGAAAGTCGGGTTGTACGATCTTATATGGAGAGACAATAGTTCCACAGAAAGAATTAAAGGAGATGTGCTTGCGAATCCTAACTGGTGTGTTTTCAACAACATCAAGAAGTGCAAGAGTGTGTGCCTGCTCTGCGTTTTGAGCTGTGACAACACGTGTGGCACTCTTAAGAACTTGGAACGAAATGTTCTGCCCAGCATGGCAAAGGAGTGCCTTGCTGATGCTGTGGTTGGAAAGATAGTAGACGCTGGTTGAAGTGCAAAGAATTTTGTCCAAACTTTGAAACATACAGCTTAAGGGAAGGAACTGGGTGAGAGGAAACTGAGGTAGGGGTCATCTGTGACAGGTCGACGTCTTCTGGACGGAAGGGTAGAGGCGGGCCGCCCAGAGTCGTAAGATCAGAAAATCGGCTCAATCTACGTGGAGAACCCGGTATCATGGTCTAAGCCACATGGAGGTCAGAAGTATCTAATGGATCGGTCGGAACTGCAGTGCCAGAGGAGGGTAATGGGTCGTTACCCGGAGGAAATAAAGGGTTGGAAGAGAGGTCTGAAGAATGGTCTGAAGGAGTGTCATGGTCTTTAGTGGGTGCTGCAGAAAAGGGCCAAGGAGGAGAAAAGTCATTGTTACATGTTCTTTGATAAGTTTCCGCTTTGTTATTTAATTAAGGAAAAGGGAGAAAAAACATGGTGAAGGGGTGGGGGAATGTGGAGGGATAGCTCCCAGGAAGAATGAAAAGGACTATATATATCCAAAGAGGACCCAGAGTGCAGCCAGCAGCGCACATGCTACTTGGAAACTATGCCATACTTAAACCATCATGCCAGTAAACCAGCGATCAAGAATGGCAGCTACACATCTGCCGGGCCACCACAGTATAAAAAATAGAGGGAGGCCGGAAATCTGTCACAAGACAGACCTCCATCGGCCACCTCCTCCTGGAACCGACAGGAAACCTCCAGAGATACACTCTTCACCCTAACGACACCCTGAGGCACCCCTTGGAACTCCGGAGGGGGAACAGGACATCCCCGGATGATCCAGATTCCACGACAAACAACACCACCACCACCAAGGACCTCTACGGAATAGGATGGATATCAAAACCCTATTCACAACCTAGGAGTTACAATTTCAGAGGGAAAGAACCCAAAGGCCAAAAGCAGAAAAGGAAGGAGACCGGAGGGATAGGGAAAGTGGAGGGAAGGGAAAAGGTCAGGGAAGGGAACAGAGAGATGGGAAGGATGGGATAAAGAAAAGGGAATTGAGGGTAAATAGGTCTGATCGGTGGAAGACCGATAGGTCCAATATCTCAGACCAAATTCCTCATCACCGCGCCAAGAAGTCCGACCCCCTCCCCCCCCCCCTTGAAGAGCTTCAGAGGTAATACTGAATTCCAAGCCAGAAGGAGCACCAACTGTAACCCTCCCTCAGCCCAGGAGCTTTAACAGTAGATGTGTTCTAGCTCCTCTCAAGGCCACATCGTCTAAGAACACAACTCAAGTTCCAATAAACAACTGTCAATGAATGAACAGAAGGGCGGACGAAGAGTTCGAACCGCGGTCTGTAAATTGCGAGTCCTACGCTTTAGGTAATCCAAGGCATTTAGGTAATCCAAGCCATTTAGGTAATCCAAGGATTCGGGAAACAGTGTATTATGTCAAGTCAGTCTGTGAACACAAATTAATATGTAATTCTCAGTTTCTGGACCGTAGACCGTCTAACCTTGTGTTTAGTCATCCAGAGCTGTTTATTACAACTCAATTTGTATATATATATATATATATATATATATATATATATATATATATATATATATATATATATATATATATATATATATATATATATTGAGGCGAATCGCTAACACAATGCTCTCCAACGCCTCAGGAAAGGACAAAGCTCGTCTCCGGGCAGTGAAAGCACCACACTCAGGAGATTTCCTGTTAGCTGTTCCCAATTCCTCCTTGGGCAATCGACTAGACCCACAGGCCATTCGGATTGGTGTTGCTCTTCGCCTAGCCGCCCCCATCCTCATCGAACACAGGTGTATTTGCGGCAGGGCGACAGCTGATCAGTTCGGACTTCATGGTCTCGTGTGTCATACAGCAGAAGGGAAGTATGCCAGACATGAGGAAGTCAATGACATCATAAAGAGAAGCCTCGCCACAGCCCGTTGCCCAGCTCAACGGCAACCCCAAGTGCAGAGGTCTGACGGAAGTCAAAAGCGTCCTGATGGAGCCACTATGCTACCTTGGATGGATGGACAGCAGATTGCCTGGGACTACACCTGTGCCGCCACATTGGCAGACACCTACTTGCCATACTCCGTAGTGGAATGGGGTGGAGCTGCCAGCCACAGGGAGACCCAGAAGATCCGCAAATATGAAGACCTTTCCCCTTGCTATAACTTCATTCCAATAGGGTCGGAGACCCTTGGAGCATGGGGCAAGTGTGCTCTAAAGTTCCTCAAAAAACTGGGTGAAAAGCTCATCATAGAAACCAAGGACCACAGGGCGACCAGCTTCCTCTTTCAGAGACTCAGTGTTGCGATCCAGAGAGGAAATGCCTGCAGCATTCTGGGCACGCGGCCCACCGCCGGGGAGCTGGACGAAGTATTCGAGATGTAGCTCTGAGTTACCTATGTTGTTTTACTTTCTATTGTATTTTTGTGAATGTTTTGTCAATATATTTTGTCTTTAAATAAAATATATATTAAATACAGGTGGTGGTATGAGAAAATTCTCAAACAGCTTCAGGGAGAACCTTGAATTTTCCCTGAAGCAAGTTTATTCTTTTCTCTGAGGATGAGGGTCCCTAGGACAGTTCTATATAGTTCTATATATATATATATATATATATATATATATATATATATATATATATATATATATATATATATATATATATATATGTATGTGTGTATGTGTGTGTGTGTGTATGTGTGTGTGTGTATGTGTATGTGTGTGTGTGTGTGTGCGTGTGTGTTTGTGCATGTGTGTATGTGTACATGCGTGTGTGTGTGTGTGTGTGTGTGTGTGTGTGTGTGTGTGTGTGTGTGTGTGTGTGTGTGTGGCTTAAATAGCAACGCTCATCTTGCCATATAGGACTAGTGAAAATTTGTGTATGCAATAACTTCGCCAAAATAATTCTGAACCTAACGAAAAAAAATATATTTCACTGTGTTTATTTAGTATTAAATTATTGTAAACAAATCTAAAATATATTTAGTTGGGTTAAGCTAAAATAAATTGCGCTTGTTATAATAAGGTTAGGTAAGTTTTCTAAGTTCCTTTTGGTGCAAAATTATAAATTTTTACATCAACATTAATGAAAAAAATATATCTTTAAACGTATCAGAGAAAATTTTAGAAAGGACTTAATTTTAAATGAGTTCTTGTTAATTGACCAGTTTTACATATTCGGCACGATATATATATATGCAAAACAACCACTGTGAAAGAGTAGTGAAATTCCAAGCGATTTCGTGACTACTTATATTGTCATAGTTCCTTGACAATGTGAGTAGTTACGAAAGCGCTTGGAATTTCACTACTCTTTCACAGTGGTTGTTTTGCATATTTTAAAATCACCTGTTTACTGTGATCTTATTGCATATATATATATATATATATATATATATATATATATATATATATATATATATATATATATATATATATATATATATATATATATATATACATATATATATGGTAGTAGGTTGGTAGACAGCAACCACCCAGGGAAGTACTACCGTCCTGCCAGATGACTGTGAAACAGAAACCTGTAACTGTTTTGCATGATGATAGGATTGCTGGTTTCTTTTTCTGTCTCATAAACACGCTAGATAACAGGGATATCTTGCTACTCCTACTTACACTTTGGTCACACTTCACAGACACGCACATGCATATATATATATATACATACATCTAGGTTTTTCTCCTTTTTCTAAATATCTCTTGTTCCTCTTTTTTCTTCTATTGTCCATGGGGAAGTGGAAAAGAATCTTTCCTCCGTAAGCCATGCGTGTCGTATGAGGCGACTAAAATGCCGGGAGCAATGAGCTAGTAACCCCTTCTCCTGTAGACATTTACTAAAAAAGAGAAGAAGAAAAATTTTATAAAACTGGGATGCTTAAATGTGCGTGGATGTAGTGCGGATGACAAGAAACAGATGATTGCTGATGTTATGAATGAAAAGAAGTTGGATGTCCTGGCCCTAAGCGAAACAAAGCTGAAGGGGGTAGGGGAGTTTCGGTGGGGGGAAATAAATGGGATTAAATCTGGAGTATCTGAGAGAGTTAGAGCAAAGGAAGGGGTAGCAGTATTGTTGAATGATCAGTTATGGAAGGAGAAAAGAGAATATGAATGTGTAAATGCAAGAATTATGTGGATTAAAGTAAAGGTTGGATGCGAGAAGTGGGTCATAATAAGCGTGTATGCACCTGGAGAAGAGAGGAATGCAGAGGAGAGAGAGAGATTTTGTTAGATGTTAAGTGAATGTATAGGAGCCTTTGAACCAAGTGAGAGAGTAATTGTGGTAGGGAACCTGAATGCTAAAGTAGGAGAAACTTTTAGAGAGGGTGTGGTAGGTAAGTTTGGGGCGCCTGGTGTAAATGATAATGGGAGCCCTTTGATTGAACTTTGTATAGAAAGGGGTTTAGTTATAGGTAATACATATTTTAAGAAAAAGAGGATAAATAAGTATACAAGATATAATGTAGGGCGAAATGACAGTAGTTTGTTGGATTATGTATTGGTAGATAAAAGACTGTTGAGTAGACTTCAGGATGTACATGTTTATAGAGGGGCCACAGATATATCAGATCACTTTCTAGTTGTAGCTACACTGAGAGTAAAAGGTAGATGGGATACAAGGAGAATAGAAGCATCAGGGAAGAGAGAGGTGAAGGTTTATAAACTAAAAGAGGAGGCAGTTAGGGTAAGATATAAACAGCTATTGGAGGATAGATGGGCTAATGAGAGCATAGGCAATGGGGTCGAAGAGGTATGGGTTAGGTTTAAAAATGTAGTGTTAGAGTGTTCAGCAGAAGTTTGTGGTTTCTGGAAAGTGGTTGCGGGAGGGAAGAGGAGCGATTGGTGGAATGATGACGTGAAGAGAGTAGTAAGGGAGAAAAAGTTAGCATATGAGAAGTTTTTACAAAGTAGAAGTGATGCAAGGAGGGAAGAGTATATGGAGAAAAAGAGAGAGGTTAAGAGAGTGGTGAAGCAATGTAAAAAGAGAGCAAATGAGAGAGTGGGTGAGATGTTATCAACAAATTTTGTTGAAAATAAGAAAAAGTTTTGGAGTGAGATTAACAAGTTAAGAAAGCCTAGAGAACAAATGGATTTGTCAGTTAAAAATAGGAGAGGAGAGTTATTAAATGGAGAGTTAGAGGTATTAGGAAGATGGAGGGAATATTTTGAGGAATTGTTAAATGTTGATGAAGATAGGGAAGCTGTGATTTCGTGTATAGGGCAAGGAGGAACAACATCTTGTAGGAGTGAGGAAGAGCCAGTTGTGAGTGTGGGGGAAGTTCGTGAGGCAGTAGGTAAAATGAAAGGGGGTAAGGCAGCCGGGATTGATGGGATAAAGATAGAAATGTTAAAAGCAGGTGGGGATATAGTTTTGGAGTGGTTGGTGCAATTATTTAATAAATGTATGGAAGAGGGTAAGGTACCTAGGGATTGGCAGAGAGCATGCATAGTTCCTTTGTATAAAGGCAAAGGGGATAAAAGAGAGTGCAAAAATTATAGGGGGATAAGTCTGTTGAGTATACCTGGCAAAGTGTATGGTAGAGTTATTATTGAAAGAATTAAGAGTAAGACGGAGAATAGGATAGCAGATGAACAAGGAGGCTTTAGGAAAGGTAGGGGGTGTGTGGACCAAGTGTTTACAGTGAAACATATAAGTGAACAGTATTTAGATAAGGCTAAAGAGGTCTTTGTGGCATTTATGGATTTGGAAAAGGCGTATGACAGGGTGGATAGGGGGGCAATATGGCAGATGTTGCAGGTGTATGGTGTAGGAGGTAGGTTACTGAAAGCAGTGAAGAGTTTTTACGAGGATAGTGAGGCTCAAGTTAGAGTATGTAGGAAAGAGGGAAATTATTTCCCAGTAAAAGTAGGCCTTAGACAAGGATGTGTGATGTCACCGTGGTTGTTTAATATATTTATAGATGGGGTTGTATGAGAAGTAAATGCGAGGGTCTTGGCAAGAGGCGTGGAGTTAAAAGATAAAGAATCACACATAAAGTGGGAGTTGTCACAGTTGCTCTTTGCTGATGACACTGTGCTCTTGGGAGATTCTGAAGAGAAGTTGCAGAGATTGGTGGATGAATTTGGTAGGGTGTGCAAAAGAAGAAAATTGAAAGTGAATACAGGAAAGAGTAAGGTTATGAGGATAACAAAAAGATTAGGTGATGAAAGATTGGATATCAGATTGGAGGGAGAGAGTATGGAGGAGGTGAATGTATTCAGATATTTGGGAGTGGACATGTCAGCGGATGGGTCTATGAAAGATGAGGTGAATCATAGAATTGATGAGGGGAAAAGGGTGAGTGGTGCACTTAGGAGTCTGTGGAGACAAAGAACTTTGTCCTTGGAGGCAAAGAGGGGAATGTATGAGAGTATAGTTTTACCAACGCTCTTATATGGGTGTGAAGCGTGGGTGATGAATGTTGCAGCGAGGAGAAGGCTGGAGGCAGTGGAGATGTCATGTCTGAGGGCAATGTGTGGTGTGAATATAATGCAGAGAATTCGTAGTTTGGAAGTTAGGAGGAGGTGCGGGATTACCAAAACTGATGTCCAGAGGGCTGAGGAAGGGTTGTTGAGGTGGTTCGGACATGTGGAGAGAATGGAGCGAAACAGAATAACTTCAAGATTGTATCAGTCTGTAGTGGAAGGAAGGCGGGGTAGGGGTCGGCCTAGGAAAGGTTGGAGGGAGGGGGTAAAGAAGGTTTTGTGTGCGAGGGGCTTGGACTTCCAGCAGGCATGCGTGAGCGTGTTTGATAGGAGTGAATGGAGACAAATGGTTTTTAATACTTGACGTGCTGTTGGAGTGTGAGCAAAGTAACATTTATGAAGGGGTTCAGGGAAACCGGCAGGCCGGACTTGAGTCCTGGAGATGGGAAGTACAGTGCCTGCACTCTGAAGGAGGGGTGTTAATGTTGCAGTTTAAAAACTGTAGTGTAAAGCACCCTTCTGGCAAGACAGTGATGGAGTGAATGATGGTGAAAGTTTTTCTTTTTCGGGCCACCCTGCCTTGGTGGGAATTGGCCAGTGTGATAATAAAAAAAATAAAAAATATAATATAATATAATATATATATATATATATATATATATATATATATATATATATATATATATATATATATATATATATATATATATATATATATATATGCAAAACAACCACTCTGAAAGAATAGAGAAATTCCAAGCGCTTGGAATTTCTCTATTCTTTCAGAGTGGTTGTTTTGCATATTTTGAAATCACCTGTTTACTGTGATCTTATTGCATATATATATATATATATATATATATATATATATATATATATATATATATATATATATATATATATATATATATATATATATATATATATATATATATATATATATATATATATATATATATATATATATATATATATATATATATATATATATATATATATCGTGCCAAATAGGTAAGACTTGCGATTTTCGCATAACTAGCAACTCTTTTCTTGCCGAATAAAGCAAGCGGAAACTTGTGTATGCAACAATTGCGCAAAAATCATTCTCAACCAAACGATAAAAATCATATTTCATTGTGTTTGTTTATTATTAAATTATTGTAAACTTATATAAAGTATATTTAGTTGGATTAGGCTGAATTAAATTTCGTTTGTTATAATAAGGTTAGGTAAGTTTTCTAAGGTTCTTATGGTACAAAATATTAATTTTAACATTAACATAAATGAAAAAAATATATATCTTTCAAAGCATAAGAGAGCATTTTAGAAAGGGCGTAATTCTAAGTGAGTTTCTGCTAACTGACGACTTTTACCTATTCGCCACGACATATACATATGTCCTGCCGAAATATATTTTAGGTATATTTTAGATAAACTTACAACAATTTAATAATAAACAAATAGAATGAAATATACTTTTTTCGTTAGGTTCAGAATGATTTTTGCGAAATTATTGCATACACAAATTTTCACTTGTTTTATTCGGCAAGAAGAGCGTTTCTGTTTTAGCCTAAATCGGAAGTCTGTAGTAATGAAACCACGAAACAAGTAGTACTGAAACATTTACCAAACTGCAGCAAGGCTGGTTGATCAGACCCTGATCCATCATGAAACCTGGTCTCAGACCGGGCCGCGGGGGCGTTAACCCCCGAAACTCTCTCCAGGTAAACTCTCCATGTAAGGCGGGATTAGATCCTGGGACACATTCTTCGGTCTCAAGAGATAGAAGAACGGTTCCATTGCCTTAACCACTTGACCATCGATCCTTTAAAGATCACGCATCCAGCAAAGCTAGGCGCTGTTCATGATCCGAGGACACTCGAGATAATTTTAACCACTTCCACTTTTGAATACCAGTCTCCAGAAATGACGCAGTTTTTTCTTATTTTTAATCGATATTTAAAAAAACGACAAAAATCTTGAATTCCTTCTTCAGCAGTAAATTATAGTGCTCGATGGCAATGCTGAGGGTGAGTTATGTCTGTGTATAATTCTGAAGAGGCATTGTGAGAAGCATGACCTCGAACCATAAGCGCTTTGTAATGCTCCAGGCGACCCTGAGAATCATGATACCCTTTGGACCTGCATTCTTGTAGAAGTGATGTACCTTCTACCCAACACCATTTCATTACTCCAACCAGTGGTTCAAGAAGTAATATCGTAGAACATTCAAGCAACTCGTAGAGGAAACACATGGTCGTGACAATCCATCAGGCGATTTTGAAAAATAACTATAATATCTGATCAGCCTTGGACGATGTAACTTCTAACTGCATGAACGGAGTTAAGACGACGTTGTGGCCAGAAACCTGTAGCGACTTCCAAGAATTTCAGGTAAAAGCAGTCTTGGAAACACATTGATGATGTTAATGAAGGCCATGTTGAAAACTTGCCGCGGTCTCATGGTGAGAACCTTAGTAACTATAAGCTTAGAGAATATTCAGAGCAACGCATCCTGAATGAATCTGAGAACACGGTTAGAGAAAACACCAACAAGAAACCTCACTACAGAATTCCTCATCGGCAGCATCACCACGATCAAACACATCATGAACTGGTTCATGAATAATGACCCTGACTGGGAGCGAAACAGTAAGGTAAAGAATGGTGTTCTCGACTTGATTTAAAGCTCCCGAGAACTGCTTCACCAGAGGACCCTTAAGAAAAGGCAGTTAACTCTGGACGACTACTTAAAGAAGAAGGTAACTTTAGAGGACCCACAGCCTGGTCACACTATGATGTAAGCTCCAAGAGCTTCCCTCCGCTGCTGCTGCTGTTGTAACTAGTTGTTCGGTAAGGTTTAGTCTTGTAAACTATTGTTTGTTACTCCCATAAATTACTCTATATAAAATCCAGAAGTATACTATATATCACTGGCTGAAAATTTTCTATCAGGCGCGTGTATCCACTGACATAATGTTATAATGACCCCTAAGAACGCTGATTCACACTGCGCTCCATCTCCAGGAACGCATTCTCTGAGAGAGAGTGAGAGAGAGAGAGAGAGAGAGAGAGAGAGAGAGACAGAGAGAGCGGCAATAAAAATAATTAAAATATTCAGTGGGAAATATAGCAACTGTGAAGTTAGAGCAGTAATGTAAGCCTTTGTGATGGCATTAATTATGATTGGGTACACATCTTGGGTATTAGGTTAGGTTAGGTAAGATTTGTCAGGAAACAGGACATGTGTTTCCTGATGAAAGTCTTATTCATATGATCCACAGCTTTTGGTCATGCGACCGAGGCCTTACGCTGGCTTACCGGTTCATCCACTTAAAATTTTTGGTTATAATTATAGCCATTAGGAATTGATATAACAGTTATTAGTTTGGGTAAACAATCCATATAGTGTCGTCATCCTCGCCATCCAGTACCCACACATCCGTCTCCAGCATTTATTTTCTGCATGTATAGGCTGTGGCTGCGTTGGATGCCACCCAGAACAAGGATATAGCGGTCAAGACACCCGCATCCATCTCTTGCCAAAACCAACCTGATTGGCATCATTCGATATATTTGTCGCAATGCTCGAGGCTCGTATAGCATCACTTAGGCTTCTTGTGGCGCAGATAAAGGACATCAGGACTCTATTAGTAAATTATTGTTCCAAGAGGAGCGTGTGAGCCTCGTATACTCTACTTGAGGGCAGTGGGTCGCTTCTCATCTCTCCCTGCCCTTCCCTAGCTACCCGTTTGACAGTCGCTCTCCGACACCCAACCAGAGCGTAGTACCACCTTCACCTTCTAGCCAGCGATTACGTGTGCCCTTGCTTACCACCTGTGTACACCCACTTCTAGAAGCAGGAAACTCTGGTTTAGCAACATTTAATTTTTCGATAATTATCATAAGGAAACTGACTATAACTTAATCAGAAAAAGCTCTTTAAGCGGAAGCCTCGAAAGGAAATAAGTGATTCCTATATCTTTTTTTCTTGCGTTCTCGAAATAACTGATCGGTGACAGCCGACTCCCTAGAAAAACCTGTTTGGGAGCCTGAAAAAATTCAGGGGAGTAAATAAAGATTTTAGTCTCTTGGTGTTACCTGCTGTGTTGACGATCAGACGAACGTGATTAGATGAAGAGTGACCAGCCTTCTATCCAGATGACTAGATTACTTCCTCTATGGCTCCCGCTATTGCTGCTCACCTGGTAAGTTAATCTCCTCATTCCATCTACATAATTTCCAATATAAGTGACAAAAACCTTGAATTTAGAAACTGCATAGTTACGCTTTACTGGCTGGTTGAGTAATGGTTCAATCTGGAGATTTGCAGTCAGTGTATCGAAGCTCAATCTTGCCAGTATAACAATAAAAAGAGTAGAGAGAGAAAGTGAGTGCGTAAGGGGGAGAGAGAGAGACAGACAGACAGGTAGACAGACAGACAGACAAACAGAAAGAATTATTATTTAATCTCCATAACTTGATATTAAAAACAAGAAACAAAATAACAAAAGTTAGTGGTTGTGGCTACTCTTCGACCTAAATTTAGAAAGTGTTGGCTCGGTTACACTGGTCCATTGAAAGAAAATCTGGTGAATGAATATGATCGTAGCGTTCATTCTCACCATGACCGACACTGAGATATTTCGGTGTAGCGCTGTTATACAACGAGACTCGCACGAGGGCTGTACAATGTGGTTCATACTCAAAACGTTTAGGTGATGACGCGAGTGAAGGATAGCAATGGAAGTTACCTGGACTGATAAGCAAGAAATGGTCTTTTATATAAGATAATTGTGGGATTGTTTGTGTATGAATGTGCCGAATGTAATGCCGCTAGCAAGAACTTGAACACACACGGACTCGCTGACACAGACAATGAAGGGACTCGCTGACGTACAGATATACGGACGCTATAATATACGGCAATAAGGACATACAACTATAAAGATGTGTTAACACACACATATAGAGGCACTAATGTACAGAAGTAATGGCAAATAAATACATATATACGAACGCACCTACTCGTGAATTTATTGACATTCTTATGCATGAATTTACAGACGCACTAATGTATGATATAGGTGCGCACACTTACGAACTTGCTGATGCACAGGAATAAGAACTGGGAATCACTGAAGCGAGACTGTTACATCATACTTCATTCATATCCTGGATGGATCATCCTTAAACATGCACACTGAAATTACGCCCTCATTGAGGTTGTTCAGACGGTGCAAAGTACGGTATGTCTTCTGAAAAACGTGTCTGCAACACGTATACTACAAAATAATTTGACAAATGTAAATGGTACAGAAATATTCAGCAAGAAACATTTTTGTATCTTCAGGAGGGAATTTGATAAGTTCCTAGATTAATTTTGTGTTCAGTCTGGCTGTGACGACTATGCTGGACTGCTTTCTGTTAGCAACAATAGCCAAGATGAGCAGGAAGCCTACTCTAGGACCGGGTCGCTGTCATACTGGGTCATACGATCGCGTTGACGCAGAAAGGGACGCCCTGACGCATGACTATACGTACGCTCCTATGCACTTGCATTTGGACGCACGAAGACTCAACAAGGAGGGTTTTATAAGGTCACAAATTATGAAATATACTTATTAAGCAGAATAAACAGTGGTTAGAAAAACAACAACAAAAAACTATGTATTGTGTGTGTGTGTGTGTGTGTGTGTGTGTGTGTGTGTGTGTGTGTGTGTGTGTGTGTGTGTGTGTGTGTGTGTGTGTGTGTGTGTGTGTGTGTCTATGTGTGTGTGTGCGCGCGCGCGTGTGTGTGTGTGTGTGTGTGTGTGTGCGTGTGTGTGTGTGTGTGTGTGTGTGTGTGTGTGTGTGTGTGTGTGTGTGTGTGTGTGAGCGCGAGAGTGTGTGTGTGTGTGTGTGTGTGTGTGTGTGTGTGTGTGTGTGTGTGTGTGTGTGCGTGTGAGTGTGTGTGTGTGTGTGTGTACTCGCCTAATTGTGGTTGCAGGGGTCGAGACTCAGCTCCTGGCCCCGCCTTTTCACTGATACTGGGTTCTCCCTCTCCCTGCTCCATGAGCTTTATCATACCTCGTCTTAAAACTATGTATAGGTCCTGCTTCCACGACATCACTTGCCAGACTGTTCCACTTCCTAACAATTCTGTGGCTGAAGAAATACTTCCTAACATCCCTTTGACTCACCTGAGTCTTCAGCTTCCAATTGCGACCCCTTGTTTCTGTGTCCCATCTCTGGAACATCTTGTCTCTGTCCACCTTGTCTATTCCACGTAGTATTTTGTATGACGTTATCATGTCTCCCCTAGCCCTCCTGTCCACCAGTGTCGTCAGTCCGATTTCCCTTAACCTTTCTTCATAGGACATTCCCCTTAGCTCTGGAACTAGCCTTGTTGCAAACCTTTGCACTTTTTCTAATTTCTTGACGTGTTTGACCAGGTATGGGTTCCATACTGGTGCTGCGTACTCCACTATGGGCCTGACGTACACAGTATATAAAATCTTGAACGATTCCTAAGGTACCGGAACGCTATTCTCAGGTTTTCCAAGCGCCCATATGCTGCAGCAGTTATCTGGTTAATGTGTGCTTCTAGCGATGTACTCGGTATTATACTCACTCCTAGATCTTTCTCCCTGAGTGAGGTTTGCAGTCTTTGGCCTCCTAGCCTATACTCTGTCTGCAGTCTTCTTTGCCATTTTCCGATCTTCATGACTTTGCATTTGGTGTGGTTAAATTCTAGGAGCCAGTTGCTGGACCACACATCCAGCCTGTCCAGGTCTCTTTGTAGACCCGTCTGGTCAGCATCTGATTTAATTCTCATTAACTTTACACCATCTGCAAACAGGGACACTTCTGAGTCTATCCCTTCCGTCATGTAATTCACATATACCAAGAATAGCACTGGTTCCAGGACTGACCCCTGTGGGACCCCGCTCGTCAGAGACGTCCACTGTGATACCTCATCACGCGCCATGACTCGCTGTTGCCTCACTGTCAGGTATTCTCTGATCCATTGCAGTGCCCTTCTTGTTATATGTGCCTGATCCTCCAGCTTGTCTTGTGAGGAACTGTGTCGAAGGTCTTCTTGCAGTTCAAGAAAATGCAATCAACCCACCCCTCCCTCTCATTTCTTGCTTCAGTTACCTTGTCATAAAACTCTAGTTGGTTTGTGGCAAAGGATTTGCCTTCCATGAATCCATGCTGGCTGTCGTTTATAATCTTGTTCTGCTCCAGGTGCTCCACCACTCTCCTCCTGATAATCTTCTCCATGACTTTGCATACTATACACATCATTGACAGTGGTCTGTAGTTTAGTGTTTCATTTCTGTCTCCTTTCTTAAAGATGGGGACTATATTTGCCGTCTTCCATACTTCAGGTAGTTGCCGAGTTTCAAGGAAATTGTTGAAGATTTTGGTTAGTGGCACACGTAGTGTCTCTGCTCCCTCTCTAAGGACCCACGGAGAGATGTCCGGTCCCACCGCCTTTGAGGTATCAAGGTCACTTAGGAGCTTCTCCACCTCCTCCTCACTTGTGTGTAATTCATCAAACATTTGTTGGTATATCCCTTGTTGGTGTACCCCACTGTTTTGTCTTTCCAGTGTCCCTTCAGCCTCAACTGTAAATACTTCCTGAAATCTCACGTTGAGCTCCTCACATACTTCTTGGTCATTTCTTGTGAACTCCCCACCTTCTTTCCTCAGCCTAATTACCTGGTCCTTGACTGTTGTCTTCCTCCTGATGTGGCTGTAGAGCAGTTTCGGGTCAGACTTAACTTTCGATGTTATGTCGTTTTCATACTGCCGCTGCGCCTCCCTCCTTATCTGTGCATACTCGGCAGGACGAATATATATGTCGTGCTGAATAGGTAAAACTGATCAGTTAGCAAGAACTCATTTAAAATTAAGCCCTTTCTAAAATGCTCTCTTATGCGTTTAAAGATATATTTTTTCATTTATGTTAAAGTTAAAATTAATAATTTTGTACCAAAAGAACCTTAGAAAACTTACCTAACCTTATTATAACAAGCGAAATTTAATTGAGCCTAATCCAACTAAATATACTTTATATAAGTTTACAATAATTTAATCATAAACAAACACAATGAAATATTTTTTTTTCGTTTGGTTTACAATGATTTTTATGAAATTATTGCATACGCAAGTTTTTGCTTGCCTTATTCGGCACGAAGAGAGCTGCTAGTTATGCAACAATTGCATCTTACCTATTTGGCACGACATTATATATATATATATATATATATATATATATATATATATATATATATATATATATATATATATATATATATATATATAATATATATATATTTTTTTTTTTTTCAACAAGTCGGCTGTCTCCAACCGAGGCAGGGTAGTAGGTTGGTATACAGCAACCGTACTACCGTCCTGCCAAGCGAGTGTAAAATGGAAGCCTGTAATTGTTTTACATGATGGTAAGATTGCTGGTGTCTTTTGTCTGTCTCATAAATATGCAAGATTACAGGTACGTCTTGCTACTTCTACTTACACTTAGGTCACACTACACATACATGTATACGTTTATTTATACACACTCATCTGAGTTTTCTTTGATTTTATCTTAATAGTTCTTGGTCTTATTAATTTTCCTTTTATATCCATGGGGAAGTGGAATAAGAATCTTTCCTCCGTAAGCCATGCGTGTTGTAAAAGTCAACTAAAATGCCGGGAACAATGGGCTAGTAACCCCTTTTCCTGTAAAGATTACTAAAAAGAATAAGAAGAAGAAAATTGTCATATATATATATATATATATATATATATATATATATATATATATATATATATATATATATATATATATATATATATATATAAATTATTACAACATAATTTAAGTTTTATATATATATATATATATATATATATACATATATATATATATATATATATATATATATATATATATACACACACACACACAATTAAGTTGTAATAAACAGCTCTGGATGACTAAACACAAGGTTAGACGGCCCACGGTCCAGAAACTGAGAATTACATATTAATTTGTGTTCACAGACTGACTTGACATAATACACTGTTTCCCGAATCCTTGGATTACCTAAATGGCTTGGATTACCTAAATGGCTTGGATTACCTAAATGGCTTGGATTACCTAAATGGCTTGGATTACCTAAATGCCTTGGATTACCTAAATGGCTTGGATTACCTAAATGCCTTGGATTACCTAAATGCCTTGGATTACCTAAATGCCTTGGATTACCTAAATGGCTTGGATTACCTAAATGGCTTGGATTACCTAAATGGCTTGGATTACCTAAATACCTTGGATTACCTAAATGCCTTGGATTACCTAAATGGCTTGGATTACCTAAATGGCTTGGATTACCTAAATGCCTTGGATTGCCTAAATGGCTTGGATTACCTAAATAGCTTGGATTACCTAAATGGCTTGGATTGCCTAAATGCCTTGGATTACCTAAATGCCTTGGATTACCTAAATGGTAAAGCGTAGGACTCGCAATTTACAGACCGCGGTTCGAACCCCTCGTCCGCCCTTCTGTTCATTCATCGACAGTTGTTTATTGGAATTTTAGTTGTGTTCTTAGACGATGTGGCCTTGAGGGGAGCTAGAACACATCTACTGTTAAAGCTCCTGGGCTGAGGGAAGGTTACAATTGGTGTTCCTTAAGGATTGGAATTCAGTATTTCCTCTGAACCTCTTCAAGGGGGGGGGGAAGGACTCCTTGGCGCGGTGATGAGGCATTTGGTCTGAGGAATTGGACCTTTCGATCTTCCTCCGACCAAACCTAATTACCCCCAATCCCCCTTTCTTTACCCCATCCTTCCCATCTCTCCGTTCTTTCCCTGACCTTTCCCCTTCCCTCCACTTTCCCCATCCCTCCGGTCTCCTTCCTTTCCTGCTTTTGGTCTTTGGGCTCTTTCCCTCTGAAATTGTAACTCCTAGGTTGTGAATAGGGTTTTGATATCCATCCTGTTCCGTAGAGGTCCTTGGTGGTGGTGGTGTTGTTTGTCGTGGAATCTGGATCATCCGGGGATGTCCTGTTCCCCCTCCGGAGTTCCGGGGGATGGCTCAGGGTGTCCTTAGGGTGAAGAGTGTATCTCTGGAGGCTTCTTGTCGGCTCCAGGAGGTGGCCGATGGAGGTCTGCTTTGTGACAGATTTCCGGCCTCCCTCAGTTTTTTATAATGTGGTAGCTCTGCCGAGCCTCCACAGCTTACTGGTATGATAGTTTGGGTATGGCATAGTTTCCCACAGACTCCTCAATGCACCACTCACCCTTTTCCCCCCCATCAATTCTATGATTCACCTCATCCTTCATAGACCCATCTGCTGACACGTCCACTCCAAAATATCTGAATACAATCACCTCCTCCATACTATCTCCCTCTAAACTGAAATTCAATCTTTCGTTTCCTATTTATTTTGTTATCCTCATCACCTTACTCTTTCTTATATTCACTTTTAATTTTCTTCTCTTACATATCCTACCAAACTCATCCGACAAACTCTGCTTCTCTTCAGAATATCCCTAAAGCAGTGTCATCAGCAAAGAGCAATTGTGACAACTCCCACTTTGTGTTAGAGGCTGGAGGCAGTGGAGATGTCATGTCTGACGGCAATGTGTGGTGTGAATATAATGCTGAGAGTTCGTAGTTGGGAAATTAGGAGGAGATGCTGGATTACGAAAACTATTATCCAGAGGGCTGAGGAGGGGTTGTTGAGATGGTTGTTGAGAGGGAGGCACATAAGAGAATGA
Source organism: Cherax quadricarinatus (assembly GCF_038502225.1). NCBI lineage: Eukaryota > Metazoa > Arthropoda > Malacostraca > Decapoda > Parastacidae > Cherax > Cherax quadricarinatus. Next base: position 51,497,761 of record NC_091301.1, read on the forward strand.
CTTCGTGAGTGTATAAATCTGTAATGGAGGGAAGGCGGGGTACGGGTCAGCGTAGGAAAGGTTGGAGGGAGGGGGTAAAGGAGGTTTTGTGTGCAAGGGGCTTGGACTTCCAGCAAGCATGCGTGAGCGTGTTAGAGAGGAGCGAATGGAAACAAATCGTTTTTAGGACTTGACGTGCTCTTAGAGTGTGAGCAAGGTAACATTTATGGATTCAGGGAAACAAGCAGGACGATTGAGATGGAGATGGGATGTACAGAGCCTGCACTCTGGACGGGTGTCAATGTTACAGTTTTATAACTGTAGTGCAAGCACGCCTTTAGCAAGACAGTGAGTGATGGTGAAAATTTTTTTTAGTGATACAAAGATTCTAGGCAGGTCCTGCAGGTAAAGAAACATAAATAAATATTTAAAGGCACTGAATATATGTAGAAATAATGCTACTCATATTTTTACCTAATAATGGGTCAGGACCTTTCTTTTACCAAAGTCTAATTTCGATTCCGATGTTGGTAGTGGCAAGTCGAAGACACGAGCCCAGTGTTTCATTTTCCATTTAATTTTCAGATTTTACTCCTTCATGGTCGAAAACGTACATTCACGTATATATGTACTAGCGAACACCTAGTGCAGCCTTAGTGCAAAGTTCCTCAACTAGCGAATACCTAGTGCAGCCTTAGTGCAAAGTTCCTCAACTAGCGAATACCTAGTGCAGTCTAGTGCAAAGTCCCTCAACTAGCGAATACCTAGTGCAGTCTAGTGCAAAGTCCCTCAACTTGGGGAATCTATCCTTGCAGACCAACTTAGAGAAACTCTCATGATTTTCATTTATCTTTGCAAGCAACAATGGATCGAGCTGCAGTTCACACAGTTTAAGCTGAAGTTTTGGTAATAATTCTATCTCCACATTAACTTCCACGTGGTTGTTAAATAAAAGGAAACTGAGTTTCAGTTTCTCACTCAAAGTCTCTGAAGCTTTTCTCAAACTCACAAAATAAAATTTTTATTATTTCTGACAAAATATGAAAAGTCAGACTCGATATCTGCCATAAGTTTACGACAAGAAGTATATTATCAAATGGTATACAATACCGACAGATTGGTAGATAAGACACATAGGCAACATTTAGGCAACTTTATTTCGAAACGTTTCGCCTACACAGTAGGCTTCTTCAGTCCAGTACAGACATTAGGCAGGAGCAATAGAGATGTGAAGACGATGTAATAGTCCATCACCCTTGAAGTCGTAGATTTGAGGTTGTCAGTCCCTCAGCCTGGAGAAGTTATGTTCCAGAGTCTGGAACTAACTGAAGATCAAGCGACAGTGTAGAGACTTAAATACTGTCGGACGGAGAGGTGCAGAGTAGAAGTAGTGAGAATGTAGCCACTGAGAGGTCATGTCCCTCTCAGATCCACCAGTTCTCACTTGTTATCCCTGGTGTTACAACATAACAATGTTGCCTCTGGTGTTACAGTACAACCTTGTTATCCCTGGTGTTACAACATAACAATGTTGCCTCTGGTGTTACAGTACAACCTTGTCGTCCCTGGTGTTACAACATAACAATGTTGCCTCTGGTGTTACAGTACAACCTTGTTGTCCCTGGTGTTACAACATAACAATGTTGCCTCTGGTGTTACAGTACAACCTTGTTGTCCCTGGTGTTACAACATAACAATGTTGCCTCTGGTGTTACAGTACAACCTTGTTGTCCCTGGTGTTACAACATAACAATGTTGCCTCTGGTGTTACAGTACAACCTTGTTGTCCCTGGTGTTACAACATAACAATGTTGCCTCTGGTGTTACAGTACAACCTTGTTGTCCCTGGTGTTACAACATAACAATGTTGCCTCTGGTGTTACAGTACAACCTTGTCGTCCCTGGTGTTACAACATAACAATGTTGCCTCTGGTGTTACAGTACAACCTTGTTGTCCCTGGTGTTACAACATAACAATGTTGCCTCTGGTGTTACAGTACAACCTTGTTGTCCCTGGTGTTACAACATAACAATGTTGCCTCTGGTGTTACAGTACAACCTTGTTGTCCCTGGTGTTACAACATAACAATGTTGCCTCTGGTGTTACAGTACAACCTTGTTGTCCCTGGTGTTACAACATAACAATGTTGCCTCTGGTGTTACAGTACAACCTTGTTGTCCCTGGTGTTACAACATAACAATGTTGCCTCTGGTGTTACAGTACAACCTTGTTGTCCCTGGTGTTACAGCACAACCAAGCTGCCCTTCGTATTACGGAATACCCGTCATTCTACTTTGTTACTGCAGCTCCTTGCTGCTACTTTTGTTACGGAAGATGCAGATGCGTAGCGTGTACCACATGATGCTGCAGAATGATTATATTATTCTTGATATTTCAGCAAACCCATGGTGAGTCATGTGACTCTCACTCTTGTATATATTTACTTCCAAATTCCTTTTTATGCAATCACTTAAAATCCTCCACTAAC
>NC_091301.1:51505228-51552728 GCF_038502225.1 Cherax quadricarinatus
CTTCAAGAATATTCACCAAGTTTGTAGATGAATGGTTCAGAGAACCGACATGTTGATAAATTAGACACATGTGCAACTCTTGGGTATCTTTATTGAGGAAACGTTTCGCCACACAGTGGCTTCATCAGTCCATACAAAGGAGAATCTTGAAGAATAGGAGGAGAATGAGGTAATCAGTCCCTCAACCTTGAGTCGATGTGGTCAGTCCATCAATCTTGAATAGAATACCTATTCTAATTAATCAATATTCACCAAGTACTTTGGACTAATTCTAACTGACAACTCTCTGAATTCTTGATTAATCTGTACTTAGAGCGGCAAGATGTCTAACAAAACCTCTCGCTCTGCCACGAGCGTCTTACATCCTTGACAGCTGTCTTCACGTTTGAACTAAAGAAGGTCCCAAAATTAACTCACGCTCAGTAAAGTTATGATATATGCATGGAAATGCGAGTAACGAACACCAACAACCTGACTAACCAGGATATACTAGGGTATATACTCGAGGCAGTTTGAAAAATTGGTAAGATTTACAATCTTCTAGTTGACATCAGATGAAAGAAAAGGTCTAAATAATTGTTGATCAATGAGTTTTTGAGCGAAATGTCAATATAGAGCATAATAAAAAAAATTAAGTTCCTCAACCCATCAACACTGCAGCATCCTCAACCCATCAACACCGCAGCATCCTCAACCCATCAACACTGCAGCATCCTCAACCCATCAACACTGCAGCATCCTCAACCCATCAACACTGCAGCATCCTCAACCCATCAACACTGCAGCATCCTCAACCCATCAACACTGCAGCATCCTCAACCCATCAACACTGCAGCATCCTCAACCCATCAACACTGCAGCATCCTCAACCCATCAACACTGCAGCATCCTCAACCCATCAACACTGCAGCATCCTCAACCCATCAACACCGCAGCATCCTCAACCCATCAACACTGCAGCATCCACAACCCATCAACCCATCAACACTGCAGTATCCTCAACCCATCAACACTGCAGCATCCTCAACCCATCAACACTGCAGCATCCTCAACCCATCAACACTGCAGCATCCTCAACCCATCAACACCGCAGCATCCTCAACCCATCAACACTGCAGCATCCTCAACCCATCAACACTGCAGCATCCTCAACCCATCAACACTGCAGCATCCTCAACCCATCAACACTGCAGTATCCTCAACCCATCAACACTGCAGCATCCCCAACCCATCAACACTGCAGCATCCTCAACCCATCAACACTGCAGCATCCTCAACCCATCAACACTGCAGCATCCTCAACCCATCAACACTGCAGCATCCTCAACCCATCAACACCGCAGCATCCTCAACCCATCAACACTGCAGCATCCTCAACCCATCAACACTGCAGCATCCTCAACCCATCAACACTGCAGCATCCTCAACCCATCAACACTGCAGCATCCTCAACCCATCAACACTGCAGCATCCTCAACCCATCAACACTGCAGCATCCTCAACCCATCAACACCGCAGCATCCTCAACCCATCAACACTGCAGCATCCTCAACCCATCAACACTGCAGCATCCTCAACCCATCAACACTGCAGCATCCTCAACCCATCAACACTGCAGCATCCTCAACCCATCAACACTGCAGCATCCTCAACCCATCAACACTGCAGCATCCTCAACCCATCAACACTGCAGCATCCTCAACCCATCAATGCTGCAGCATCCTCAACCCAACAACACTGCAGCATCCTCAACCCAACAACACTGCAGCATCCTCAACCCATCAACACTGCAGCATCCTCAACCCAACAACACTGCAGCATCCTCAACCCATCAACACTGCAGCATCCTCAACCCATCAACACTGCAGCATCCTCAACCCATCAACACTGCAGCATTCTCAACACATCAATACTGCAGCAGCATCCTCAACCCATCAACACTGCAGCATCCTCAACCCATCAACACTGCAGCATCCTCAACCCATCAACACTGCAGCATCCTCAACCCATCAACACTGCAGCATCCTCAACCCATCAACACTGCAGCATCCTCAACCCATCAACACTGCAGCATCCTCAACCCATCAACACTGCAGCATCCTCAACCCATCAACACTGCAGCATCCTCAACCCATCAACACTGCAGCATCCTCAACCCATCAACACTGCAGCATCCTCAACCCATCAACACCGCAGCATCCTCAACCCATCAACACTGCAGCATCCTCAACCCATCAACACTGCAGCATCCTCAACCCATCAACACTGCAGCATCCTCAACCCATCAACACATCCTCAACCCATCAACACTGCAGCATCCTCAACCCATCAACACTGCAGCATCCTCAACCCATCAACACTGCAGCATCCTCAACCCATCAACACTGCAGCATCCTCAACCCATCAACACTGCAGCATCCTCAACCCATCAACACTGCAGCATCCTCAACCCATCAACACTGCAGCATCCTCAACCCATCAACACTGCAGCATCCTCAACCCATCAACACTGCAGCATCCTCAACCCATCAACACTGCAGCATCCTCAACCCATCAACACTGCAGCATCCTCAACCCATCAACATTGCAGCATCCTCAACCTATCAACACTGCAGCATCCTCAACCCATCAACACTGCAGCATCCTCAACCCATCAACACTGCAGCATCCTCAACCCATCAACACTGCAGCATCCTCAACCCATCAACACTGCAGCATCCACAACCCATCAACACTCCTCAACCCATCAACACTGCAGCATCCTCAACCCATCAACACCGCAGCATCCTCAACCCATCAACATCGCAGCATCCTCAACCCATCAACACTGCAGCATCCTCAACCCATCAACACTGCAGCATCCTCAACCCATCAACACTGGAGCATCCTCAAACCATCAACATCCTCAACCCATCAACACTGCAGCATCCTCAACCCATCAACACTGCAGCATCCTCAACCCATCAACACTGCAGCATCCTCAACCCATCAACACTGCAGCATCCTCAACCCATCAACACTGCAGCATCCTCAACCCATCAACACTGCAGCATCCTCAACCCATCAACACTGCAGCATCCTCAACCCATCAACACTGCAGCATCCTCAACCCATCAACACTGCAGCATCCTCAACCCATCAACACTGCAGCATCCTCAACCCATCAACACTGCAGCATCCTCAACCCATCAACACTGCAGCATCCTCAACCCATCAACACTGCAGCATCCTCAACCCATCAACACTGCAGCATCCTCAACCCATCAACACCGCAGCATCCTCAACCCATCAACACTGCAGCATCCTCAACCCATCAACACTGCAGCATCCTCAACCCATCAACACTGCAGCATCCTCAACCCATCAACACTGCAGCATCCTCAACCCATCAACACTGCAGCATCCTCAACCCATCAACACTGCAGCATCCTCAACCCATCAACACAGCAGCATCCTCAACCCATCAACACTGCAGCATCCTCAATCCATCAACACTGCAGCATCCTCAACCCATCAACACTGGAGCATCCTCAACCCATCAACACAGCATCCTGAACCCATCAACACTGCAGCATCCTCAACCCATCAACACCGATGCATCCTCAACCCATCAACACTGCAGCATCCTCAACCCATCAACACCGCAGCAACCTCAACCCATCAACACTGCAGCATCCTCAACCCATCAACACTCCTCAACCCATCAACACCGCAGCATCCTCAACCCATCAACACTGCAGCATCCTCAACCCATCAACACAGCATCCTCAACCCATCAACACTGCAGCATCCTCAACCCATCAACATCGCAGCATCCTCAACCCATCAACACTGCAGCATCCTCAACCCATCAACACTGCAGCATCCTCAACCCATCAACACTGGAGCATCCTCAACCCATCAACACTGCAGCATCCTCAACCCATCAACACTGCAGCATCCTCAACCCATCAACAGCATCTTCAACCCATCAACACTGCAGCATCCTCAACCCATCAACACTGCAGCATCCTCAACCCATCAACACTGCAGCATCCTCAACCCATCAACACTGCAGCATCCTCAACCCATCAACACTGCAGCATCCTCAACCCATCAACACTGCAGCATCCTCAACCCATCAACACTGCAGCATCCTCAACCCATCAACACTGCAGCATCCTCAACCCATCAACACTGCAGCATCCTCAACCCATCAACACTGCAGCATCCTCAACCCATCAACACTGCAGCATCCTCAACCCATCAACACTGCAGCATCCTCAACCCATCAACACTGCAGCATCCTCAACCCATCAACACTGCAGCATCCTCAACCCATCAACACTGCAGCATCCTCAACCCATCAACACTGCAGCATCCTCAACCCATCAACAGCATCCTCAACCCATCAACACTGCAGCATCCTCAACCCATCAACACTGCAGCATCCTCAACCCATCAACACATCCTCAACCCATCAACACTGCAGCATCCTCAACCCATCAACACTGCAGCATCCTCAACCCATCAACACTGCAGCATCCTCAACCCATCAACACTGCAGCATCCTCAACCCATCAACAGCATCCTCAACCCATCAACACTGCAGCATGCAGCATCCTCAACCCATCAACAGCATCCTCAACCCATCAACACTGCAGCATACTCAACCCATCAACACTGCAGCATCCTCAACCCATCAACACTGCAGCATCCTCAACCCATCAACACTGCAGCATCCTCAACCCATCAACACTGCAGCATCCTCAACCCATCAACACTGCAGCATCCTCAACCCATCAACACTGCAGCATCCTCAACCCATCAACACTGCAGCATCCTCAACCCATCAACACTGCAGCATCCTCAACCCATCAACACTGCAGCATCCTCAACCCATCAACACTGCAGCATCCTCAACCCATCAACACTGCAGCATCCTCAACCCATCAACACTGCAGCATCCTCAACCCATCAACACTGCAGCATCCTCAACCCATCAACACTGCAGCATCCTCAACCCATCAACACTGCAGCATCCTCAACCCATCAACACTGCAGCATCCTCAACCCATCAACACTGCAGCATCCTCAACCCATCAACACTGCAGCATCCTCAACCCATCAACACTGCAGCATCCTCAACCCATCAACACTGCAGCATCCTCAACCCATCAACACTGCAGCATCCTCAACCCATCAACACTGCAGCATCCTCAACCCATCAACACTGCAGCATCCTCAACCCATCAACACTGCAGCATCCTCAACCCATCAACACTGCAGCATCCTCAACCCATCAACACTGCAGCATCCTCAACCCATCAACACTGCAGCATCCTCAACCCATCAACACTGCAGCATCCTCAACCCATCAACACTGCAGCATCTTCAACCCATCAACATTGCAGCATCCTCAACCTATCAACACTGCATCCTCAACCCATCAACACTGCAGCATCCTCAACCCATCAACACTGCAGCATCCTCAACCCATCAACACTGCAGCATCCTCAACCCATCAACACTGCAGCATCCTCAACCCATCAACACTGCAGCATCCTCAACCCATCAACACTGCAGCATCCTCAACCCATCAACACTGCAGCATCCTCAACCCATCAACACTGCAGCATCCTCAACCCATCAACACTGCAGCATCCTCAACCCATCAACACTGCAGCATCCTCAACCCATCAACACTGCAGCATCCTCAACCCATCAACACTGCAGCATCCTCAACCCATCAACACTGCAGCATCCTCAACCCATCACCACTGCAGCCACCTCAACCCATCACCACTGCAGCATCCTCAACCCATCAACACTGCAGCATCCTCAACCCATCAACACCGCAGCATCCTCAACCCATCAACACTGCAGCATCCTCAACCCATCAACACTGCAGCATCCTCAACCCATCAACACTGCAGCATCCTCAACCCATCAACACTGCAGCATCCTCAACCCATCAACACTGCAGCATCCTCAGCCCTACAACACTGCAGCATCCTCAACCCATCAACCCAGCAGCATCCTCAACCCATCAACACTGCAGCATCCTCAACCCATCAACACTGCAGCATCCTCAACCCATCAACACTGCAGCATCCTCAACCCATCAACACTGCAGCATCCTCAACCAATCAACACTCCTCAACCCATCAACACTGCAGCATCCTCAACCCATCAACACTGCAGCATCCTCAACCCATCAACACTGCAGCATCCTCAACCCATCAACACTGCAGCATCCTCAACCCATCAACACTGCAGCATCCTCAACCCATCAACACTGCAGCATCCTCAACCCATCAACACTGCAGCATCCTCAACCCATCAACACTGCAGCATCCTCAACCCATCAACACTGCAGCATCTTCAACCCATCAACATTGCAGCATCCTCAACCTATCAACACTGCAGCATCCTCAACCCATCAACACTGCAGCATCCTGACCGCAGCAACACTGCGGCATCCTCAACCCATCAACACAGAAGCATCCTCAACCCATCAACACTGCAGCTTCCTCAACCCATCAACACAGCAGCAACCCATCAACACTGCATCCTCAACCCATCAACACTGCAGCATCCTCAACCCATCAACACTGCAGCATCCTCAACCCATCAACACTGCAGCATCCTCAACCCATCAACACCGCACCATCCTCAACCCATCAACACTGCAGCATCCTCAACCCATCAACACTGCAGCATCCTCAACCCATCAACACCTCAACCCATCAACACTTCAGCATCCTCAACCCATCAACACTGCAGCATCCTCAACCCATCAACACTGCAGCATCCTCAACCCATCAACACTGCAGCATCCTCAACCCATCAACACTGCAGCATCCTCAACCCATCAACACTGCAGCATCCTCAACCCATCAACACTGCAGCATCCTCAACCCATCAACACTGCAGCATCCTCAACCCATCAACACTGCAGCATCCTCAACCCATCAACACTGCAGCATCCTCAACCCATCAACACTGCAGCATCCTCAACCCATCAACACTGCAGCATCCTCAACCCATCAACACTGCAGCATCCTCAACCCATCAACACTGCAGCATCCTCAACCCATCAACACTGCAGCATCCTCAACCCATCAACACTGCAGCATCCTCAACCCATCAACACTGCAGCATCCTCAACCCATCAACACTGCAGCATCCTCAACCCATCAACACTGCAGCATCCTCAACCCATCAACACTGCAGCATCCTCAACCCATCAACACTGCAGCATCCTCAACCCATCAACACTGCAGCATCCTCAACCCATCAACACTGCAGCATCCTCAACCCATCAACACTGCAGCATCCTCAACCCATCAACACTGCAGCATCCTCAACCCATCAACACTGCAGCATCCTCAACCCATCAACACTGCAGCATCCTCAACCCATCAACACTGCAGCATCCTCAACCCATCAACACTGCAGCATCCTCAACCCATCAACACTGCAGCATCCTCAACCCATCAACACTGCAGCATCCTCAACCCATCAACACTGCAGCATCCTCAACCCATCAACACTGCAGCATCCTCAACCCATCAACACTGCAGCATCCTCAACCCATCAACACTGCAGCATCCTCAACCCATCAACACTGCAGCATCCTCAACCCATCAACACTGCAGCATCCTCAACCCATCAACACTGCAGCATCCTCAACCCATCAACACTCCTCAACCCATCAACACCGCAGCATCCTCAACCCATCAGCACGGCAGCATCCTCAACCCATCAACACTGCAGCATCCTCAACCCATCAACACTGCAGCATCCTCAACCCATCAACACCAGCATCCTCAACCCATCAACACTGCAGCATCCTCAACCCATCAACACTGCAGCATCCTCAACCCATCAACACTGCAGCATCCTCAACCCATCAACACTGCAGCATCCTCAACCCATCAACACTGCAGCATCCTCAACCCATCAACACTGCAGCATCCTCAACCCATCAACACTGCAGCATCCTCAACCCATCAACACTGCAGCATCCTCAACCCATCAACACTCCAGCATCCTCAACCCATCAACACTGCAGCATCCTCAACCCATCAACACTGCAGCATCCTCAACCCATCAACACTGCAGCATCCTCAACCCATCAACACTGCAGCATCCTCAACCCATCAACACTGCAGCATCCTCAACCCATCAACACTGCAGCATCCTCAACCCATCAACACTGCAGCATCCTCAACCCATCAACACTGCAGCATCCTCAACCCATCAACACTGCAGCATCCTCAACCCATCAACACTGCAGCATCCTCAACCCATCAACACTGCAGCATCCTCAACCCATCAACACTGCAGCATCCTCAACCCATCAACACTGCAGCATCCTCAACCCATCAACACTGCAGCATCCTCAACCCATCAACACTGCAGCATCCTCAACCCATCAACACTGCAGCATCCTCAACCCATCAACACTGCAGCATCCTCAACCCATCAACACTGCAGCATCCTCAACCCATCAACACTGCAGCATCCTCAGCCCATCAACACTGCAGCATACTCAACCCATCAACACTGCAGCATCCTCAACCCATCAACACTGCAGCATCCTCAAGCATCCTCAACCACCGCAGCATCCTCAACATCAACACTGCAGCATCCTCAACCCATCAACACTGCAGCATCCTCAACCCATCAACACTGCAGCATCCTCAACCCATCAACACTGCAGCATCCTCAACCCATCAACACTGCAGCATCCTCAACCCATCAACACTGCAGCATCCTCAACCCATCAACACTGCAGCATCCTCAACCCATCAACACTGCAGCATCCTCAACCCATCAACACTGCAGCATCCTCAACCCATCAACACTGCAGCATCCTCAACCCATCAACACTGCAGCATCCTCAACCCATCAACACTGCAGCATCCTCAACCCATCAACACTGCAGCATCCTCAACCCATCAACACTGCAGCATCCTCAACCCATCAACACTGCAGCATCCTCAACCCATCAACACTGCAGCATCCTCAACCCATCAACACTGCAGCATCCTCAACCCATCAACACTGCAGCATCCTCAACCCATCAACACTGCAGCATCCTCAACCCATCAACACTGCAGCATCCTCAACCCATCAACACTGCAGCATCCTCAACCCATCAACACTGCAGCATCCTCAACCCATCAACACTGCAGCATCCTCAACCCATCAACACTGCAGCATCCTCAACCCATCAACACTGCAGCATCCTCAACCCATCAACACTGCAGCATCCTCAACCCATCAACACTGCAGCATCCTCAACCCATCAACACTGCAGCATCCTCAACCCATCAACACTGCAGCATCCTCAACCCATCAACACTGCAGCATCCTCAACCCATCAACACTGCAGCATCCTCAACCCATCAACACTGCAGCATCCTCAACCCATCAACACTGCAGCATCCTCAACCCATCAACACTGCAGCATCCTCAACCCATCAACACTGCAGCATCCTCAACCCATCAACACTGCAGCATCCTCAACCCATCAACACTGCAGCATCCTCAACCCATCAACACTGCAGCATCCTCAACCCATCAACACTGCAGCATCCTCAACCCATCAACACTGCAGCATCCTCAACCCATCAACACTGCAGCATCCTCAACCCATCAACACAGCAGCATCCTCAACCCATCAACACTGCAGCATCCTCAACCCATCAACACTGCAGCATCCTCAACCCATCAACACTGCAGCATCCTCAACCCATCAACACTGCAGCATCCTCAACCCATCAACACTGCAGCATCCTCAACCCATCAACACTGCAGCATCCTCAACCCATCAACACTGCAGCATCCTCAACCCATCAACACCGCAGCATCCTCAATCAACACTGCAGCATCCTCAACCCATCAACACTGCAGCATCCTCAACCCATCAACACTGGAGCATCCTCAACCCATCAACACTGCAGCATCCTCAACCCATCAACACTGCAGCATCCTCAACCCATCAACACTGCAGCATCCTCAACCCATCAACACTGCAGCATCCTCAACCCATCAACACTGCAGCATCCTCAACCCATCAACACTGCAGCATCCTCAACCCAACAACACTGCAGCATCCTCAACCCATCAACACTGCAGCATCCTCAACCCATCAACAATGCAGCATCAGCAACCCATCATCCTCAACCCATCAACACTGCAGCATCCTCAACCCATCAACACTGCAGCATCCTCAACCCATCAACACTCCTCAACCCATCAATGCTGCAGCATCGTCATCCCATCAACTCTGCAGCATCCTCAACCCATCAACACTGCAGCATCCTCAACCCATCAACACTGCAGCATCCTCAACGCATCAACACTGCAGCATCCTCAACCCATCAACACTGCAGCATCCTCAACCCATCAAACTGCACATCCTCAACCCATCAACACTGCAGCATCCTCAACCCATCAACACTGCAGCATCCTCAACCCATCAACACTGCAGCATCCTCAACCCATCAACACTGCAGCATCCTCAACCCATCAGCATCACTGCAGCATCCTCAACCCATCAACACTGCAGCATCCTCAACCCATCAACACTGCAGCATCCTCAACCCATCAACACTGCAGCATCCTCAACCCATCAACACTGCAGCATCCTCAACCAGCATCATCAACACTGCAGCATCCTCAACCCATCAACACTGCAGCATCCTCAACCCATCAACACTGCAGCATCCTCAACCCATCAACACTGCAGCATCCTCAACACCATCAACATCAACACTGCAGCATCCTCAACCCATCAACACTGCAGCATCCTCAACCCATCAACACTGCAGCATCCTCAACCCATCAACACTGCAGCATACTCAACCCATCAACACTGCAGCATCCACAACCCATCAACACTGCAGCCTCCTCAACCCATCAACACTCCTCAACCCATCAACACTGCAGCATCCTCAACCCATCAACACTGCAGCATCCTCAACCCATCAACACTGCAGCATCCTCAACCCATCAACACTGCAGCATCCTCAACCCATCAACACTGCAGCATCCTCAACCCATCAACACAGCAGCATCCTCAACCCATCAACACTGCAGCATCCTCAACCCATCAACATCGCAGCATCCTCAACCCATCAACACTCAGCATCCTCAACCTATCAACACTGCAGCATCCTCAACCCATCAACACTGCAGCATCCTCAACCCATCAACACTGCAGCATCCTCAACCCATCAACACTGCAGCATCCTCAACCCATCAACACTGCAGCATCCTCAACCCATCAACACTGCAGCATCCTCAACCCATCAACACTGCAGCATCCTCAACCCATCAACACTGCAGCATCCTCAACCCATCAACACTGCAGCATCCTCAACCCATCAACACTGCAGCATCCTCAACCCATCAACACTGCAGCATCCTCAACCCATCAACACCGCAGCATCCTCAACCCATCAACACTGCAGCATCCTCAACCCATCAACACTGCAGCATCCTCAACCCATCAACACTGCAGCATCCTCAACCCATCAACACTGCAGCATCCTCAACCCATCAACACTGCAGCATCCTCAACCCATCAACACTGCAGCATCCTCAACCCATCAACACTGCAGCATCCTCAACCCATCAACACTGCAGCATCCTCAACCCATCAACACTGCAGCATCCTCAACCCATCAACACTGCAGCATCCTCAACCCATCAACACCAGCATCCTCAACCCATCAACACTGCAGCATCCTCAACCCATCAACACTGCAGCATCCTCAACCCATCAACACTGCAGCATCCTCAACCCATCAACACTGCAGCATCCTCAACCCATCAACACTGCAGCATCCTCAACCCATCAACACTGCAGCATCCTCAACCCATCAACACTGCAGCATCCTCAACCCATCAACACTGCAGCATCCTCAACCCATCAACACTGCAGCATCCTCAACCCATCAACACTGCAGCATCCTCAACCCATCAACACTGCAGCATCCTCAACCCATCAACACTGCAGCATCCTCAACCCATCAACACTGCAGCATCCTCAACCCATCAACACTGCAGCATCCTCAACCGATCAACACTGCAGCAGCATCCTCAACCCATCAACACTGCAGCATCCTCAACCCATCAACACTGCAGCATCCTCAACCCATCAACACTGCAGCATCCTCAACCCATCAACACCGCAGCATCCTCAACCCATCAACACTGCAGCATCCTCAACCCATCAACACTGCAGCATCCTCAACCCATCAACACTGCAGCATCCTCAACCCATCAACACTGCAGCATCCTCAACCCATCAACACTGCAGCATCCTCAACCCATCAACACTGCAGCATCCTCAACCCATCAACACTGCAGCATCCTCAACCCATCAACACTGCAGCATCCTCAACCCATCAACACTGCAGCATCCTCAACCCATCAACACTGCAGCATCCTCAACCCATCAACACTGCAGCATCCTCAACCCATCAACACTGCAGCATCCTCAACCCATCAACACTGCAGCATCCTCAACCCATCAACACCGCAGCATCCTCAACCCATCAACACTGCAGCATCCTCAACCCAACAACACCAGCAACCTCAACCCATCAACACTGCAGCATCCTCAACCCATCAACACTGCAGCATCCTCAACCCATCAACACTGCAGCATCCTCAACCCATCAACACTGCAGCATCCTCAACCCATCAATGCTGCAGCATCCTCAACCCATCAACACTGCAGCATCCTCAACCCATCAATGCTGCAGCATCCTCAACCCATCAATGCTGCAGCATCCTCAACCCATCAACACTGCAGCATCCTCAACCCATCAACACTGCAGCATCCTCAACCCATCAACACTGCAGCATCCTCAACCCATCAACACTGCAGCATCCTCAACCCATCAATGCTGCAGCATCCTCAACCCATCAACACTGCAGCATCCTCAACCCATCAACACTGCAGCATCCTCAACCCATCAACACTGCAGCATCCTCAACCCATCAACACTGCAGCATCCTCAACCCATCAACACTGCAGCATCCTCAACCCATCAACACTGCAGCATCCTCAACCCATCAACACTGCAGCATCCTCAACCCATCAACACTGCAGCATCCTCAACCCATCAACACTGCAGCATCCTCAACCCATCAACACTACAGCATCCTCAACCCATCAACACTGCAGAATCCTCAACCCATCAACACCGCAGCAACCCATCAACACTGCAGCATCCCAACCCATCAACACTGCAGCATCCTCAACCCATCAACACTGCAGCATGCAGCATCCTCAACCCATCAACACTGCAGCATCCTCAACCCATCAACACTGCAGCATCCTCAACCCATCAACACTGCAGCATCCTCAACCCATCAACACTGCAGCATCAACCCATCAACTCAAACCTGCAGCATCCTCAACCCATCAACACTGCAGCATCCTCAACCCATCAACACTGCAGCATCCTCAACCCATCAACACTGCAGCATCCTCAACCCATCAACACTGCAGCATCCTCAACCCATCAACACTGCAGCATCCTCAACCCATCAACACTGCAGCATCCTCAACCCATCAACACTGCAGCATCCTCAACCCATCAACACTGCAGCATCCTCAACCCATCAACACTGCAGCATCCTCAACCCATCAACACTGCAGCATCCTCAACCCATCAACACTGCAGCATCCTCAACCCATCAACACTGCAGCATCCTCAACCCATCAACACTGCAGCATCCTCAACCCATCAACACTGCAGCATCCTCAACCCATCAACACTGCAGCATCCTCAACCCATCAACACTGCAGCATCCTCAACCCATCAACACTGCAGCATCCTCAACCCATCAACACTGCAGCATCCTCAACCCATCAACACTGCAGCATCCTCAACCCATCAACACTGCAGCATCCTCAACCCATCAACACTGCAGCATCCTCAACCCATCAACACTGCAGCATCCTCAACCCATCAACACTGCAGCATCCTCAACCCATCAACACTGCAGCATCCTCAACCCATCAACACTGCAGCATCCTCAACCCATCAACACTGCAGCATCCTCAACCCATCAACACTGCAGCATCCTCAACCCATCAACACTGCAGCATCCTCAACCCATCAACACTGCAGCATCCTCAACCCATCAACACTGCAGCATCCTCAACCCATCAACACTGCAGCATCCTCAACCCATCAACACCGCAGCATCCTCAACCCATCAACACTGCAGCATCCTCAACCCATCAACACTGCAGCATCCTCAACCCATCAACACCGCAGCATCCTCAACCCATCAACACCGCAGCATCCTCAACCCATCAACACTGCAGCATCCTCAACCCATCAACACCGCAGCATCCTCAACCCATCAACACTGCAGCATCCTCAACCCATCAACACTGCAGCATCCTCAACCCATCAACACTGCAGCATCCTCAACCCATCAACACTGCAGCATCCTCAACCCATCAACACCGCAGCATCCTCAACCCATCAACACTGCAGCATCCTCAACCCATCAACACTGCAGCATCCTCAACCCATCAACACTGCAGCATCCTCAACCCATCAACACTGCAGCATCCTCAACCCATCAACACTGCAGCATCCTCAACCCATCAACACTGCAGCATCCTCAACCCATCAACACTGCAGCATCCTCAACCCATCAACACCGCAGCATCCTCAACCCATCAACACCGCAGCATCCTCAACCCATCAACACTGCAGCATCCTCAACCCATCAACACCGCAGCATCCTCAACCCATCAACACTGCAGCATCCTCAACCCATCAACACTGCAGCATCCTCAACCCATCAACACCGCAGCATCCTCAACCCATCAACACTGCAGCATCCTCAACCCATCAACACTGCAGCATCCTCAACCCATCAACACCGCAGCATCCTCAACCCATCAACACTGCAGCATCCTCAACCCATCAACACTGCAGCATCCTCAACCCATCAACACCGCAGCATCCTCAACCCATCAACACTGCAGCATCCTCAACCCATCAACACTGCAGCATCCTCAACCCATCAACACTGCAGCATCCTCAACCCATCAACACTGCAGCATCCTCAACCCATCAACACTGCAGCATCCTCAACCCATCAACACTGCAGCATCCTCAACCCATCAACACCGCAGCATCCTCAACCCATCAACACTGCAGCATCCTCAACCCATCAACACCGCAGCATCCTCAACCCATCAACACCGCAGCATCCTCAACCCATCAACACCGCAGCATCCTCAACCCATCAACACCGCAGCATCCTCAACCCATCAACACTGCAGCATCCTCAACCCATCAACACCGCAGCATCCTCAACCCATCAACACCGCAGCATCCTCAACCCATCAACACCGCAGCATCCTCAACCCATCAACACTGCAGCATCCTCAACCCATCAACACTGCAGCATCCTCAACCCATCAACACTGCAGCATCCTCAACCCATCAACACTGCAGCATCCTCAACCCATCAACACTGCAGCATCCTCAACCCATCAACACTGCAGCATCCTCAACCCATCAACACTGCAGCATCCTCAACCCATCAACACTGCAGCATCCTCAACCCATCAACACTGCAGCATCCTCAACCCATCAACACTGCAGCATCCTCAACCCATCAACACTGCAGCATCCGCAACCCATCATCCTCAACCCATCCGCAGCATCCTCAACCCATCAACACCGCAGCAACCTCAACCCATCAACACTGCAGCATCCTCAACCCATCAACACCGCAGCATCCTCAACCCATCAACACTGCAGCATCCTCAACCCATCAACACCGCAGCATCCTCAACCCATCAACACCGCAGCATCCTCAACCCATCAACACCGCAGCATCCTCAACCCATCAACACCGCAGCATCCTCAACCCATCAACACTGCAGCATCCCCATCAACCCATCAACACTGCAGCATCCTCAACCCATCAACACTGCAGCATCCTCAACCCATCAACACTGCAGCATCCTCAACCCATCAACACTGCAGCATCCTCAACCCATCAACACTGCAGCATCCTCAACCCATCAACACTGCAGCATCCTCAACCCATCAACACTGCAGCATCCTCAACCCATCAACACTGCAGCATCCTCAACCCATCAACACTGCAGCATCCTCAACCCATCAACACTGCAGCATCCTCAACCCATCAACACTGCAGCATCCTCAACCCATCAACACTGCAGCATCCTCAACCCATCAACACTGCAGCATCCTCAACCCATCAACACTGCAGCATCCTCAACCCATCAACACTGCAGCATCCTCAACCCATCAACACTGCAGCATCCTCAACCCATCAACACTGCAGCATCCTCAACCCATCAACACTGCAGCATCCTCAACCCATCCAGCATCCTCAACATCAACACTGCAGCATCCTCAACCCATCAACACTGCAGCATCCTCAACACATCAACACTGCAGCATCCTCAACCTATCAACACTGCAGCATCCTCAACCCATCAACACCGCAGCATCCTCAACCCATCAACACTGCAGCATCCTCAACCCATCAACACCGCAGCATCCACAACCCAGCAACACCGCAGCATCCTCAAACCATCAACACTGCAGCATCCTCAACCCATCAACACTGCAGCATCCTCAACCCATCAACACAGCAGCATCCTCAACCCATCAACACTGCAGCATCCTCAACCCATCAACACTGCAGCATCCTCAACCCATCAACACTGCAGCATCCTCAACCCATCAACACTGCAGCATCCTCAACCCATCAACACTGCAGCATCCTCAACCCATCAACACTGCAGCATCCTCAACCCATCAACACTGCAGCATCCTCAACCCATCAACACTGCAGCATCCTCAACCCATCAACACTGCAGCATCCTCAACCCATCAACACTGCAGCATCCTCAACCCATCAACACCGCAGCATCCTCAACCCATCAACACTGCAGCATCCTCAACCCATCAACACCGCAGCATCCTCAACCCATCAACACTGCAGCATCCTCAACCCATCAACACCGCAGCATCCTCAACCCATCAACACTGCAGCATCCTCAACCCATCAACACTGCAGCATCCTCAACCCATCAACACTGCAGCATCCTCAACCCATCAACACTGCAGCATCCTCAACCCATCAACACCGCAGCATCCTCAACCCATCAACACTGCAGCATCATCAACCCATCAACACTGCAGCATCCTCAACCAATCAACACTGCAGCATCCTCAACCCATCAACACTGCAGCATCCTCAACCCATCAACACTGCAGCATCCTCAACCCATCAACACTGCAGCATCCTCAACCCATCAACACTGCAGCATCCTCAACCCATCAACACTGCAGCATCCTCAACCCATCAACACCGCAGCATCCTCAACCCATCAACACCGCAGCATCCTCAACCCATCAACACTGCAGCATCCTCAACCCATCAACACTGCAGCATCCTCAACCCATCAACACCGCAGCATCCTCAACCCATCAACACTGCAGCATCCTCAACCCATCAACACCGCAGCATCCTCAACCCATCAACACTGCAGCATCCTCAACCCATCAACACCGCAGCATCCTCAACCCATCAACACTGCAGCATCCTCAACCCATCAACACCGCAGCATCCTCAACCCATCAACACTGCAGCATCCTCAACCCATCAACACCGCAGCATCCTCAACCCATCAACACTGCAGCATCCTCAACCCAACAACACTGCAGCATCCTCAACCCGTCAACACCGCAGCATCCTCAACCCATCAACACTGCAGCATCCTCAACCCATCAACACTGCAGCATCCTCAACCCATCAACACCGTTGCATCCTCAACCCATCAACACTGCAGCATCCTCAACCCATCAACACTGCAGCATCCTCAACCCATCAACACTGCAGCATCCTCAACCCATCAACACTGCAGCATCCTCAACCCATCAACACTGCAGCATCCTCAACCCATCAACACTGCAGCATCCTCAACCCATCAACACTGCAGCATCCTCAACCCATCAACACTGCAGCATCCTCAACCCATCAACACCGCAGCATCCTCAACCCATCAACACCGCAGCATCCTCAACCCATCAACACCGCAGCATCCTCAACCCATCAACACTGCAGCATCCTCAACCAATCAACACTGCAGCATCCTCAACCCATCAACACCGCAGCATCCTCAACGCATCAACACTGCAGCATCCTCAACCCATCAACTCTGCAGCATCTTCAACCCATCAACACCGCAGCATCCTCAACCCATCAACACCGCAGCATCCTCAACCCTTCAACTCCGCAGCATCCTTAACCCATCAACACTGCAGCATCCTCAACCCATCAACACCGCAGCATCCTCAACCCATCAACACCGCAGCATCCTCAACCCATCAACATCGCAGCATCCTAAACCCATCAACACTGCAGCATCCTCAACCCATCATCACCGCAGCATCCTCAACCCATCAACACTGCAGCATCCTCAATCCATCATCACCGCAGCATCCTCAACCCATCAACATCGCAGCATCCTCAACCCATCAACACCGCAGCATCCTCAACCCATCAACACTGCAGCATTCACAACCCATCAACACCGCAGCATCCACAACCCATCAACACCGCAGCATCCCCAACCCATCAACACCGCAGCATCCTCAACCCATCAACACCGCAGCATCCTCAACGCATCAACACTGCAGTTTCCTCAACCCATCAACACCGCAGCATCCTAAACCCATCAACACCGCAGCATCCACAACCCATCAACACCTCAGCATCCCCAATCCATCAACACTGCAGCATCCTCAACCCATCAACACTGCAGCATCTTCAATCCTTCAACACTGCAGCATCCTCAACCCATCAACACTGCAGCATCCTCAACCCATCAACACTGCAGCATCCTCTACCCATCAACACTGCAGCATCCTTAACCCATCAACACCGCAACATCCTCAACCCATCAACACCGCAGCATCCTCAACCCATCAACACTGCAGCATCCTGAACCCATCAACACTGCAGCATCCTGAACCCATCAACACTGCAGCATCCTGAACCCATCAACACTGCAGCATCCTCAACCCATCAACACTGCAGCATCCTCAACCCATCAACACTGCAGCATCATCAACCCATCAACACTGCAGCATCATCAACCCATCAACACTGCAGCATCCTCAACCAATCAACACAGCAGCATCCTCAACCCATCAACACTGCAGCATCCTCAACCCATCAACACCGCGCATCCTCAACCCATCAACACTGCAGCATCCTCAACCCATCAACACCGCAGCATCCTCAACCCAACACTGCAGCATCCTCAACCCATCAACACTGCAGCATCCTCAACCTATCAACACCGCAGCATCCTCAATCCATCAACACTGCAGCATCCTCAACCCATCAACACCGCAGCATCCTCAACCCATCAACACCGCAGCATCCTCAACCCATCAATACCGCAGCATCCTAAACCCATCAACACTGCAGCATCCTCAACCAATCAACACAGCAGCATCCTCAACCCTTCAACACTGCTGCATCCTCAACCCATCAACACCGCGCATCCTCAACCCATCAACACTGCAGCATCCTCAACCCATCAACACCGCAGCATCCTCAACCCATCAACACCGCAGCATCCTCAACCCATCAACACTGCAGCATCCTCAACCTATCAACACCGCAGCATCCTCAACCCATCAACACTGCAGCATCCTCAACCCATCAACACCGCAGCATCCTCAACCCATCAACACCGCAGCATCCTCAACCCTTCAATACCGCAGCATCCTAAACCCATCAACACTGCAGCATCCTCAACCAATCAACACTGCAGCATCCTCAACCCATCAACACCGCAGCATCCTCAACCCATCAACACTGCAGCATTCTCAACCCATCAAGACCGCAGCATCCTCAACCCATCAACACTGCAGCATCCTCAACCCATCAACTCTGCAGCATCCTCAACCCATCAACACCGCAGCATCCTCAACCCATCAACACCGCAGCATCCTCAACCCTTCAACTCCGCAGCATCCTTAACCCATCAACACTGCAGCATCCTCAACCCATCAACACCGCAGCATCCTCAACCCATCAACACCGCAGCATCCTCAACCCATCAACATCGCAGCATTCTCAACCCATCAACACTGCAGCATCCTCAACCCATCATCACCGCAGCATCCTCAACCCATCAACATCGCAGCATCCTCAACCCATCAACACCGCAGCATCCACAATCCATCAACTTCGCAGCATCCCCAACCCATCAACACCGCAGCATCCTCAACCCATCAACACTGCAGCATTCACAACCCATCAACACCGCAGCATCCACAATCCATCAACACCGCAGCATCCCCAACCCATCAACACCGCAGCATCCTCAACCCATCAACACCGCAGCATCCTCAACGCATCAACACTGCAGTATCCTCAACCCATCAACACCGCAGCATCCTCAACCCATCAACACCGCAGCATCCACAACCCATCAACACCTCAGCATCCCCAATCCATCAACACCGCAGCATCCTCAACCCATCAACACTGCAGCATCTTCAATCCTTCAACACTGCTGCATCCTCAACCCATCAACACTGCAGCATCCTCAACCCATCAACACTGCAGCATCCTCGACCCATCAACACTGCAGCGTCCTCGACCCATCAATGCTGCAGCATCCTCAACCCATCAACACTGCAGCATCCTCAACCCATCAATTCTGCAACATCCCCAGCTCATCAACACCGCAGCATCCTCAAACCATAGAACATAAAGGAAAAGCTGACCTAGTACTTTTGCTTCCTTGCCAAACTTCCTCCATGAAGCAAAGCAGAATGCTTGAATCTTGCTGTCTTAAGCATAGACAACAATGTACACTATCTTTACCATGGTAATAAAGTGGGAGCAGGATTTTATTTAATTGTCCTGCTAAGGTAAGAGATGGACTGTCTCTTATTAAACTACACTTTGCAACACTGGAGTCTTGCAGGGAGCGGCGGTCGCTTGACCACGTCACATACTCGTATTGCATCTGGGATCAATTACTTGCTGTAGCAGTAAACAAGATGCTTGCCTTTTCTGAGAGGGCTGGGCCCCTCAGGGCTGAAAGGGGCTGAAGGAGGCTGATACCCCCCTCCTGGAGAAAATTTCTCCACAGCATCCTCAACCCATCAACACTGCAGCATCCTCAACCCATCAACACTGCAGCATCCTCAACCCATCAACACCGCAGCATCCTCAAACCATCAACACTGCAGCATCCCCAGCTCATCAACACCACAGCATCCTCAACCCATCAATACTGCAGCATCCCCAGCTCATCAACACCGCAGCATCCTCAACCCATCAACACTGCAGCATCCTCAACCCATCAACACCGCAGCATCCTCAACCCATCAACACCGTGTGTTGATGAGCCAGAAAACCGACAGAAAACCGACACCAGCAATCCTACAATCATGTAAAACAGTTACAGGTTTCTGTTTCAGACTCACTTGGCTGGACGGTAGTATCTCTCTGGGTGGTTGCTGTCTATCAGTCAACAAATTAAGTCAGTTTTATCCCAGGATGCGACCCACACCAGTCCACCAACACCCAGGTACCCATTTTAAACTGATGGGTGAACAGGGACAGGGATAGCAGGTGTCTTATCGAAACACTTCCCTAATATTTTCCAGCCGTACCGGAGGAGATTCGAACTCCGGTGCTCAGAGTGTGAGCTGAGTGCGCTAGAGATCCAACTACGGATATTTTACCTCCCTGGCTAATGAATCACTTCAACGCTTTTTTTCTCGAAATTTAACATCTGAAAATATTCCCGCCATCTTCCCAGTTCATCAAATTTCCTGTCTAATAATTTCCAATTTCTGTTATTTACTGTCAGATACATTCGATCCCTGGGGTTTTTTTTTTCAACTTACTAATATCAAAATTTTCTCTGATTTTCAGTAAAATTTGTTAACAGCACCTCACACATTCCATTACCACATTCTTATACTCTACCCTGCGTTATACCACTTCTGTTTTGTAAACACCTCTGATACACTAACTTTTCCTCCTTTACCACTCCCTCTTCCTCTTCCCTCCGGTACTCACCCTTCAATATCCACAAATCTCTACTTAACCCTATAATATGGCACTTTAAATACGCTATACCTCTTCAACCTTGTCATTAGCCAATCTTCCTCCCAATAGTTGCTTATATCTTACTCTTATTGCCTCCTCCTTTAGTCATCTCTCTCTTACTCGCTGATGACATGTACCCATCCACCTCTTACTCTCACTGTAGCTGAAACTAAATAATAATTTGATATATCTCTTGCCACTTTATAAATATGCACATCCAGAAGTCTGCCCATCAACCTTTAGTCCACCAGTAAAATACACAAATACCCGCACATAAAAGAGAGAAGCTTACGACGACGTTTCGGTCCGACTTGGACCATTGACAAAGTCACACTAACAGAGGTGGAGCAGGACGGCAGGAAGAGGTGGAGGTAGTAGTACTACCTCCAACAAAATTTTTGATAAGCATACGATAATGCTGCTGTAAAATATTCTGTTATCTACAATCTATGAGAAAAAATATTTTAGTTTGATTTTATGGAAAACGTAATTCGATAAAATTGGCAAAATATGTAAAATTGGTACTAATGATTGGTACTAATGATTGGTACTAATTATTGGTACTAATGATTGGTACTGATGCTTCTTAGGATACACCTCCGTCAGGGTTCCAAGCTGACTAGAACAGGCATTCACTAGTAATTATATTTAAAGAATTTGCTATTGAAAATGCCAAATTGAAATTTATGCAGCACATAGTGTTTTTTTTTTAAGTCAATTCCACCAATGTTACACTTTTGAGGACAATCAGAGAAAATATTCTCGATTAATTGATCTGATTAAAACAATCCCAAGTTTTTAAGTATTTCGGTAAAATTTGAAATATGCATCTACTCGGCCTTAACTTACGACTTGTCATCATTCCTACAGAATGAATCATCAGTAATATATTCAAACCAATCCAAAAATGTATTCATTAGTTATTTAATAATAAATGATTACTATTAATTCAATAAAATTGGCAAAATGGGACTTATGCTGTCTAATGGCAGTATAAGATAAGATAAAATCTCGTTCGGATTTTTAACCCCGGAGGGTTAGCCACCCAGGATAAGTCAAGAAAGTCAGTGCGCCATCGAGGACTGTCTAACTTATTTCCATTGGGGTCCTTAATCTTGTCCCCCAGGATGCCACCCACACCAGTCGACTAACACCCAGGTACCTATTTGCTGCTAGGTGAACAGGACAACAGGTATAAGGAAACGAGTCAAAATGTTTCCACCCGCCGGGAATCGAACCCGGGCCCTCCGTGTGTGAAGCGGGAGCTTTAGCCACCAGGTTACACCATTTGTAAAAATCTGAAGCCCGTCAGATGAGCCATTGTTCAGTTATGACACGTGTTCCAACGATTCAGTATTTTTAACTAATTTACTACACCAAAAAATGTGTTTGTAAGCAACGAAACTTGATAAGTATTATCCTGTCCTTAAGATCAACCAGCCTTTAAATTTCGAAGTAGTTCAACAGAGGTAAACTGAAATTTATTTAATGGAATTCAAAGGCAATAAACAAATTTCTCATAATTTTATGTATATATTGGTCAAATCTGTAAGTACAAATTTAAATTTCACTTCCCCCCCCTATCGTAGTATTTTTTTTTTTTAATTTGTGTGAACGTTAGAAGCTTCGTCACTGAGAATTCTGGAATTTATCTGATCTCTTCCAGGATCGTGGAAATGGATTCAGTAATTTTGGTCTTAGGGAAATTAAACGTGTAAACTGATTCTAGAATGTGGTCCTTGTTAACGATTGTATGAGGCGGTTCCCAGTTATGTGCAAAATAACATCGGAAACTAAGACAAAGAATAGAAAGCCTTAAGAGTATAATTAATTCAGCCTCTTAAAGATGTCCCTTTGAGGAGTCCTAATAGAAATATAGTTTGTAGTTCTCTATGTGCGTGGAAAATGAGAAGAGAGAGACGATAGATATCCCATCAATACTTCCTTAATACTCAAAGCTACACTTAGAGAACTAGTTTCCAGTGTTGCTGATGACCGTCATTGACCACGACTCGACAACCTTCCATCATTAAACATAAGAAATATTGCAAGAACACTGGTTATAATATTCTAAATTAAACAATGGTATGCAGATTTATGGACTAACCTGTCGATAAAAGCGATCATCAGGCGGATTTAGCCTCAGGCTGTACTGTGAAAGAATATTTATCGAACCGGCCATTGTTAATTATATATATATATATATATATATATATATATATATATATATATATATATATATATATATATATAATATAGTTATTACCAGAAAATTACTGAATGTTTTCCATGGTTTAGGGGAAACAGAACTGGAAAAGCTTAGTGATGAAGCTATGTTCTACTTCAACTAGCTGCTAGGTACCTATTTAAGGACAGGTGAACGTGGGAAACATGTAAGACTTCCATTCTTCACAACCAGCCAAGGAAGAAAAGTAACTTGGATCCTTGTCCTGGTGAACCTCACCCTCCTTCACTGTACTAAAAGTCACATAAGGGTAATGAAATGTGCAGGTAATTCACTAGCTTATGACTTAGAGAAATTCAGTAGCGTGGATGTGATATAGGTACACTAAAAATATTTATGTTGTACAACACCTACATTACTTACATTTCAGAGAAAATCAATAGTCTATTTCAGATTGATCCATAAGAATGCGATCGAGAATAATTTATTTGGTTTGTGTAAGTCAGTGGATTATGTTTCAGAATACTACAATGTTCAGAGTATTACAACGTCTTACCTTTCAGGTCGAGCGTGGTTATGGGCTTCCAAGTACGGCTGGAAGAGATCCTGAACCTGAAGGAGTATGATGGTTCACTCCGGCCTCAGATGCGACAAGGTCAGTTCCTCCAAAGATAAATTTATAAGTCATTTAGCTTATAATATCTCATCAGCTGTGTTCCATTTTTTGGAATTCCGTCGATTTCTTTCGTTTCTCTTTTCGTTTGCGTCACTTATTTTATTGTTTTTCAATTTGTGTCCTGTTTTCCTGTGTACCATTAATTTTCTCTCACTGTTTTCGAGTCTTCCATTATTTTCGTATTATGTTTTTTCCTATTGCTCAACATTTTCAAGTGCTTCATTGTATTCCTGTGTCCCATTCGTTGGTTCCATTTCCAATTCTCCCTATTTTTTTTTAGTGTTGTTTTACTTACTATGCTCTCCATAACCAATGATTCACTTCTTGCATGACTACCAGTTAAAATATTGCTTCTCAAACTACCACTATCAAACTTGAGCTTTTCCCAGCATTCCTGGAGGTGAATAACTGAGAAATACTAAATTCTTTGCTTACTTTATATCCAACCTACTTACCCAGTAACCCAGAGCAGATAAGCTGTAATAACACTTATAAATGTCACAATGAACGCTTTTCATTTTGTTTGGAGCTACTGGACAGGTTATTATATTATAAAAAAAACGTATCTGGGCATTTATTTCCTGACGAATAAACTAACAGCGTAGTTTGCTATTCTTGATACATGCACAAACATAGTCGCACTAAAACTAAATCAAATATTTGTGTTGTTATTATTTATCTTTTTTAACCAAAAATACGTAAGAGTCTTTTAAATGTAATTGTGATGCATTTTTAGCGGCATTTATATATCTATTTTACTCCAAAACCTCTTATCATCTGAGATATTTTTAAGAAAGCATTATTTAAATATATAAATATATATATATGGCATTCTGATGAACAAGGCTAAGAGGCCCAGGTATACCTGCACCAACTGTTGAAATCGGAAGCTGAAAGACTGCCATAATTTACCAGTGGAACTCTGTCAATTCAACGTTAGTGAAGATTGTTGGTATACATCACAAGTTCTACAAAATTTATATATATATATAAAGATATCCATTGTCAAAACGCAAGTCCTTCATTTTTCTCATGGGTCTTTCTATGGAAGAAATGCCCTTAGACGAGTAGATTATAAGAATTTTCTCAAAATTGTTTCTCATTTACTTGGAATAACTGGAAGACATCTATCATCATCACTGGCATTATCAGGAGATATTAGACTCTTTGTATAAAAGTTTATTCTTTATAAATTGCTGGATTGCAGATCTCTTTATAGACAGAAAATGTTTTTGAAAGTTTGCAAGAACAAAATGAGAGAACTCAAGGAAAGGTCAGTAGGATGCTCCTCTCTTGAAAGGTCAGTAGGATGCTCCTCTCTTGAAAGGTCAGTAGGATGCTCCTCTCTTGAAAGGTCAGTAGGATGCTCCTCTCTTGAAAGGTCAGTAGGATGCTCCTCTCTTGAAAGGTCAGTAGGATGCTCCTCTCTTGAAAGGTCAGTAGGATGCTCCTCTCTTGAAAGGTCAGTAGGATGCTCCTCTCTTGAAAGGTCAGTAGGATGCTCCTCTCTTGAAAGGTCAGTAGGATGCTCCTCTCTTTAAAAGTCAGTAGGATGCTCCTCTCTTTAAAAGTCAGTAGGATGCTCCTCTCTTGAAAGGTCAGTAGGATTCTCCTCTCTTTAAAAGTCAGTAGGATGCTCCTCTCTTGAAAGGTCAGTAGGATGCTCCTCTCTTTAAAAGTCAGTAGGATGCTCCTCTCTTCAAAGGTCAATAGGATGCTCCTCTCTTTAAAAGTCAGTAGGATGCTCCTCTCATTAAAGGTTAATAGGATGCTCCTCTCTTTAAAAGTCAGTAGGATGCTGTTCTCTTTAAAGGTTAATAGGATGCTCCTCTCTTTAAAAGTCAGTAGGATGCTCCTCTCTTTAAAAGTCAGTAGGATGCTCCTCTCTTTAAAAGTCAGTAGGATGCTCCTCTCTTGAAAAGTCAGTAGGATGCTCCTCTCTTTAATAGTCAGTGGGATGCTCCACTCCTTAACGGTCAGTAGGATGCTCCACTCCTTAACGGTCAGTAGGATGCTCCTCTCTTTAACGGTCAGTAGGATGCTCCACTCCTTAACGGTCAGTAGGATGCTCCTCTCTTTAACGGTCAGTAGGATGCTCCACTCCTTAACGGTCAGTAGGATGCTCCTCTCTTTAAAAGTCAGTAGGATGCTCCACTCCTTAACGGTCAGTAGGATGCTCCTCTCTTTAAAAGTCAGTAGGATGCTCCACTCCTTAACGGTCAGTAGGATGCTCCTCTCATTAAAAGTCAGTAGGATGCTCCACTCCTTAACGGTCAGTAGGATGCTCCTCTCTTTAAAAGTCAGTAGGATGCTCCACTCCTTAACGGTCAGTAGGATGCTCCTCTCATTAAAGGTTAATAGGATGCTCCTCTCTTGAAAAGTCAGTAGGATGCTCCTCTCTTTAACGGTCAGTAGGATGCTCCTCTCCTTAACGGTCAGTAGGATGCTCCTCTCTTTAACGGTCAGTAGGATGCTCCTCTCCTTAACGGTCAGTAGGATGCTCCTCTCTTTAACGGTCAGTAGGATGCTCCACTCCTTAACGGTCAGTAGGATGCTCCACTCCTTAACGGTCAGTAGGATGCTCCACTCCTTAACGGTCAGTAGGATGCTCCTCTCTTTAAAGGTTATGGTAAACAAATTAGCAATCAGGAATTTTATCTGAAAACATTACAAAGAATTATATATTCATAAACTTAAACTTCATAAAGTTATTCATAATTAAAACAAAGCAACATTAAACTCCTCGACATCAAAATAAAGTATTACATGTCTTCTCCAGACAACATCTGGCGTGGTTTTGCAGTTTGAGTTTTCATGTTGTCTCTGTCCAGGATGGACGATGTAATATTGGCTGCTAATACAGTGCATTAGTGAATCTTTTTTTTTTAAGATTTCACATAACCTCATTAATATTAAAACATATTTAAGTATTCTTCATTTCAGGACCGACGTTGGTCAACGTGTCCTTCATCATGGACACTCTCCTCATCGTCGACTCTATGCAGGTAGGTTCCAGTTTCTCTTCAGAGGTTGGTGTTACAAACACATGCACAAATACACACACACACACACATAGACACACACACACACATACATACACACATACACACACACACACAGATGTTAGGAAGTATTTCTTCAGTCCTAGAGTTGTTAGGAAGTGGAATTGTCTAGCAAGTGATGTTGTGGAGCCAGGAACCATACTTAGCCTTAAGACGAGATATGATAAGGCTCATGGAGCAGAGAAAGAGGACCTAGTAGCGATCAGTGAAGAGACGGGGCCAGGAGCTCTGACTCGACCCCTGCAACCACAAATAGTTGAGTGCAAATAGGTGAGACGTCCCCTGACATCATAGCGCTTACAGAAATAAAGTTCACGGGGATGATAACAGACGCAATATTTCCAGCCGGGTATCAGAGGTGGAGGAGATGCACTGCTTATCAAAAACCGGTGGAGATTTGAGGAAATCGAGGGAACGGACAGAATAGGCGTTAAAGGGGTTACATAGTAGAAACAGTTCAATATGGGAGCCCTAAATTGGTTATTACAGTGATGTACAATCCGGCACAGAACATCACAGCAGGAAGGCCAATAGAAAGAATATGAAGAGATCTACAGAGCAATGGTGGACACACTGGCCGAGGTAGCCAGAAGAGCCCACATGGGTAGGGCTATTAGTTATGGGTGGTTTCAGTCACAAGGAGACTGACAGGAAAAACCTGGAGCAATATGGGGGACCCGAAAAGTGGAAAGCCAAGATGATGGTGGTGGTGGTGCTGGAAAAAATCATCCACCAACATATCAGGTACACTACCAGAGAGAGAGAGAGAGAGAGAGGAAGAACCAGCAAGAGTGGACCTCGTATTCACCATGTGTAGTTCAGATATCGAGGACATCACATACGAAAGGCCCCTCCGAGCTAGTGATCACGTGGTTCTGAGCTTCAAATACATAGTAGCGTTACAAGTGGAGAAGGAAGCAGAAACACAAAGGGAGAAGCTTAACTACAAAAGGGAGGACTACATACGCATGAGGAATTTCCTGCAAGAGGTTCAGTGGGAAAGAGGGAAAAAACAGTCAAAGACAATGTAATCAGGGAGTGGAAGGAAGGAAGGGAATTCACAAGAAACGATCGAGAAGTATGTGAGGAGCTCAACATGAGATTTAAAGAAGTATTTACAGAGAAGAAAGGAAGGACCCTGGAAACCCAGAATAATGGGCTACACAACAAGGGGTACACCAACATGTGCTGGACGAAATATACACAACCGAGGAGGTGAAGATGCTCCACCGGAGGCCTGGTGGCTGAAGCTCCCGCTTCACACACGGAGGGCCCGGGTTCGATTCCCGGCGGATGGAAACATTTCGACACGTTTCCTTACACCTGTTGTCCTGTTCACCTAGCAGCAAATAGGTACCTGGGTGTTAGTTGACTGGTGTGGGTCGCATCCTGGGGGACAAGATTAAGGACCCCAATAGAAATAAGTTAGACAGTCCTCGATGACGCAATGACTTTCTTGGGTTATCCTGGGTGGCTAACCCTCCGGGGTTAAAAATCCGAACGAAATCTTTATCTTATCTTGTCTTAGATAGCTCAAAGGCGGTGGGACCAGACAACATCTCCCCGTGAAAACTTTAGAGACGGAGCAGAGACACTGTGTGTGTCACTAGCAACAATCTCCAACATCCATTGAAACTGGGAAATTACCTGAAGTGTGGAAGACGGGAAATGTAGTTCCAATTTTTAAGAAAGGAGATACACACGTGGCATTAAACTACAGACCATTGTCACTGACATGAATAATATGCAAAGTCATGGAGAAGATTTTCAGGAGAGTGGTGGAGCACCTAAAAGGGAACAGACTTATACATAAGAACATAAAGGAGGATCACTGCAGCAGGCCTGTTGGCCCATACTAGGCAGGTCCTTTACAATCCCTCCCACTTACAAAACATTTGTCCAACATAATTTTCAATGCTACCCAAGAAATAAGCTCTGATAACTCTATCCACTCAAATCCAACCCCTCTCACTCATATATTTATCCAACCTAAATTTGAAATTACCCAAAATCCTAGCCTCAATAACCCAACTAGGTAGACTGTTCCACTCATCAACTACCCTATTTCCAAACCAATACTTTCCGATGTCCTTTCTAAATCTAAACTTGTCTAATTTAAATCCTTTACTGCGGGTTCTCTCTTGTAGAGATATCCTCAAGACCTTATTAATATCCCCTTTATTAATACCCATCTTCCACTTATACACTTCGATCAGGTCTCCCCTCATTCTTCGTCTAATAAGTGAATGTAATTTAAGAGTCTTCAATCTGTCTTCATAAGGAAGATTTCTAATGCTATGTATTAATTTAGTCATCCTACGCTGAATGTTTTCTAACGAATTTATGTTCATTCTGTAATATGGAGACCAGAATTGAGCTGCATAATCTAGGTGAGGCCTTACTAATGATGTATAAAGCTGCAGTATGACCTCTGGACTTCTGTTGCTTACACTTCTTGATATAAATCCCAATAACCTATTTGCCTTATTACGTATGCTTAGGCACTGCTGTCTTGGTTTAAGGTTGCTGATCACCATAACCCCCAAGTCCTTTTCGCAATCTGTATGGCTAAGTTCTACATTATTTAATTTATAAGTGCTAGGGTTATGGACACTCCCGAGCTTCAGAACCTTGCATTTATCTACATTGAACTGCATCTGCCACTTTTCTGACCAAGAATAGAGATTGTTTGAATCCTCCTGAAGTTCCCTAACATCTACGTTTGAATCAATTATCCTACCTATCTTTGTGTCATCGGCGAATTTGCTCATATCACTAGTAATACCCTCATCAAGGTCATTGATATATATTATAAACAACAACGGGCCTAAGACTGCTCCCTGTGGTACGCCACTTGTTACAGATCCCCACTCCGATTTAACCCCATTTATGGACACTCTCTGCTTCCTGTCTGCGAGCCATGACTCGATTCACGAGAGCACTTTTCCCCCAATGCCATGAGCTGCCACTTTCTTTAACAGTCTTTGGTGTGGAACTCTATCAAAAGCCTTACTAAAATCTAAGTAAATAATATCAAATTCTTTATCGTGATCAACAGCCTCAAATGCTTTACTGAAGAAAGTTAATAAATTAGTTAGACAAGAACAGTCTCTCGTGAATCCATGCTGAGTATCATTAATCAAGCTATGCTTATCGAGATGGCTTCTTATAATCTCAGCTATAATCGACTCTAGTAATTTGCCTACAATTGAGGTCAGACTTATTGGGCGGTAATTTGACGGTAACGACTTGTCCCCTGTTTTAAAAATAGGAATTACATTAGCCATCTTCCACATATCCGACACTACACCTGTTTGAAGAGATAAATTAAAAATATTAGTTGATGGTTCACAGAGTTCTATTTTGCTTTCCTTAAGAACCCTTGAAAAAAACCTCATCAGGACCCGGCGACTTATTTTGCTTCAGTCGGTCTATCTGCTTCACAACCATTTCACTAGTGACTGTGACGTTACATAATTTATCTTCTTCAGGCCCACTATAAATATTAATTACTGGAATACTATTATTTAAAATCGAGCACATTTCATTCTCTTTGTCAGTATGGTGCCCATAGTTATTTTTAAGGGGACCTATCTTATCTCTAACTTTCGTTCTATACACCTGGAAAAAACTTTTTGGGTTAGTTTTTGAATCCCTAGCAACTTTAATTTCATAGTCCCTTTTAGCTTTTCTTATCCTCTTTTTAATGTCCCTCTTAATATCAATATACTGATTCATAAGATGACCCTCACCTCTTTTGATACGCCTATAAATTCCTTTCTTATGCCCTAGTAGATATTTGAGCCTATTATTCATCCATTTTGGGTCATTTCTATTTGATCTAATTTCTTTATACGGGATAAACGTTCTTTGAGCAGCATGTATAGTGTTCAGAAAACTGTCATATTGATAGTACTCTTCGTTAGCCCAGTCAACAGATGGTAAGTGTCCTCTAAGCCCATTGTAATATGCTAAGCGAAAATCTGGAACAGTTACTGAGTTGTCCCTACTATCATACTTCCATTCTATGCTAAAGGTAATTGATTTGTGATCGCTTGTGCCGAGTTCCTCATTAATTTCTAAATTATTAACAAGGGTTTCCTTGTTCGCCAGAACCAAATCAAGTAGGTTATGTTCCCTTGTAGGTTTTGTCACAAACTGCTTCAAAAAACATTCCTGAACTACTTCTAAGAAGTCATTTGATTCTAAATTCCCAGTCAAGTAATTCCAATCAATGTGACTAAAGTTAAAGTCCCCTAGAATTGCTACATTATCGTGCCTTGTGGCCTTAACAATTTCCTCCCACAGTAATTTCCCTTGGTCCCTATCTAAGTTTGGGGGACGGTATATCACTCCTAGAATCAATTTTTTATGCCCCTCTGAAAATTCTATCCAGACAGAGTCTGTATGTGTTACCTCAGACTTAATACCCGTTTTTATGCAACAGTTCAAGTGATCTCGGACAACAATGCCACCCCACCCCCCTTACCGATATTTCTATCTACTTGGAACAATTTAAAACCCTGAATGTGACAATCCGAAGGCATGTCCCGACTTTTGGAATTAAACCATGTCTCTGTGATTGCAAATACATCAATGTTACTTGCACTAGCAACTAATCTCAACTCATCCATCTTATTCCTAGCACTACGGCAATTAGCATAATATAATTTTAAAGACCCTCCTTTCTCTTTACCCTTCCTGCTCATATCTGTTTTTCACTAAACCTATTACTGTCCTTGTCGCCTAGTGTCATTGGCTTTCCAATATCCACCTCATTCTGCCTATTACTAGTTCCCCTAGAACTCACTGTATTCATGCCAAAACCCATACCACTATCCATTCCTAGTTTAAAGACCTAACAGCTCCCTCCACTGCCGTTGCCAGTGCCCCCACCCCAGACCTAGATAAGTGAACCCCATCCCTGGCATACATGTCATTTCTGCCATAAAAGAGGTCCCAGTTGTCAATGAATGTTACCGCATTTTCCTTACAGTATTTGTCCAGCCAGCAATTGACACCATTAAAATGGTATAAAATACCGACAGGTTGTTAGGTAAGACACATATGCAACAGTTAGGTATCTTTATTTCGAAACGTTTCTCCTACACAGTAGGCTTCTTCAGTCGAGTACAGAAAAGTTGATAGAAGCAGAAGAGACTTGAAGACGATGTAATCAGTCCATCACCCTTAAAGTTTTGAGGTGGTCAGTCCCTCAGTCTGGAGAAGAGCATTGTTCCATGGTCTGAAACATGTTTCAGACCATGGAACAATGCTCTTCTCCAGACTGAGGGACTGACCACCTCAAAACTTTAAGGGTGATGGACTGATTACATCGTCTTCAAGTCTCTTCTGATTCTATCAACTTTTCTGTACTCGACTGAAGAAGCCTACTGTGTAGGCGAAACGTTTCGAAATAAAGATACCTAACTGTTGCATATGTGTCTTACCTAACAACAATTGCCCTGGACAACCATTCGTTTCCAACTCCTCTCCTTGGCAAAATACCACATATGACAGGGTTCCCACCCTTCTTCCTAAATATCTCTATTGCTGACCTATACCTGTTAATCAGGTCCTCACTCCTACATCTGCCAACATCGTTGCCTCCCGCACTGAGGCAGATAGTAGGATTGCTCCCATTACCTTTCATGATGTCGTCCAGACGGCTAACAATATCCCTCATCCCAGCCCCAGGAAAACATACCCTGTGCCTCCTCTTCCTGTCCCTTAGACAAAAGGCCCTATCCATAAACTTAACTTGTCTCCAACTAAAACAATGTTCTTACCTTCATTTGTGGAATTTGTCGTGACGTTCTTGATGGTCTTCACTGGGGTATCAAGGGATGTCTCACTCACGTCTGCCAATGCTTCCTTGGTGCTCGTTGTGACGTTCCCAGTAGACAATCCACATTCGTCTGGTAACACCGAAAATGAGTTGGAAGTCTCCACAACAATGTTCTGGAGCTTCGTTGTTTCTGCCACTCCAACAGACTTCTTGAATTTCAGCTTTGTTCCATGTTGGCCGGCCACTGACCAAGTTCCTCTCTTGACCTGAGGACTCACAACAGGAGGATTACTTTGAATCCTCTTGTTTTCCTCCGTTAGTCGCCGTATCTCAAGCTTAGCAACCCTAAGCTTCTCTTTCAGCTGCTGGTACAGTTGCTCAAGAGAGGACATCTTGTGCAGATTCACGGAGAACACACTGGACAGAACTTCACAGAGCTAAGTACACGTCACCACTGAGCTAAGTACACATGACAATCAGCATGATTTCATGGAAGGGAAAGCCAGTGTTACAAACCTACTTGAATTTTATGACAGGGTAACGGAAGTATGACGAGAGAGAGAGAGAGAGAGAGAGAGAGAGAGAGAGAGAGAGAGAGAGAGAGAGAGAGAGAGAGAGAGAGAGAGAGAGAGAGAGAGAGAGAGAGAGAGAGAGAGAGAGGCAAAATTTTATAGAATGCATTTTCTTGAAGGGCAAGATGGCTTTCGACACAGTTCCACACAAGAGATTAGCGAGACAGCTAGAAGATCAAGCATGCATAACTGGAAAGTCACTGTAATGGATCAGAGAATACCTGACGCAACAATGAGTCATGATAAGTCACGAGGTGTCAGAGTTGGCGCCTGTGACGAGCGAGATTCCATAAGGGTCAGTCCTAGGACCGGTGCTGTTTCTTGTATATGTGAATGACAAGACGGAAGGGATAGACTCAGAGGTGTTCCTTTTTGCAGATGATGTGAAGTTAAGGAGAATTCAATCGGATGAAGATCAGGCAGGGCTACAAAGGGACGTGGACAGGCTGCAAGCTTGGTCCAAATGCAAAGCCATGAAGCACGAGAAAGACAGCAAACAGAGTACAGGCTAGGAGGCCAAAGTCTGCAACCCTCACTCAAGGAAATTTATCTTGGGGTGAGTAAAATACCGAGCACATCTGAGGCGCACGTCAACCAAATAACTGCTGCAGTATATTGGCGCCTGGTAAACCCATGAATAGCGTTCCGACACATCAGTAAGGAATCGTTCAAGACTCTGTACACCGTGTATGTCAGGCCCATACTGGAGTATGCAGCACCAGTTTGGAACTCACACCTTGTCAAGCACGTCAAGAATTTAGAGAAAGTACAAATGTTTGCAACAAAAAAAGTCCCGAAGCTAAGGGGAATGTCCTACGAAGAAAGGCTAAAGGAAATCGACCTGACGACACTGGAGGACAGGAGGGGTAAGGGGGACGTGATAATGGCATAAAATACTGCGAAGAATTGACGTGATGGACGAAAACACGGTGTTCGAGAGATATGACATAGCAGCAAGGGGTCACAAATGGACGAGTCAAAGGGATGTTTGGAAGTATTTCTTCAGTTATAGTGTTGTCAGGAAGTGGAACAGTCTCCATGTAGTGGAGGCAGGATACAGACATAGTTTTAAAATGTGGAATGATAAATCTCATGAAGGAGGGGGGGAGAGGAGATACTAGCGACCAGTGAAGAGGCGGGGCCAGGAGCTGTGTCTCGACCCCTGCAACCACAATTAGTTGAGTACACACACATATACACACAGCATGCATAAATACATATTAAAGTTAACAAAGAAGAGTGAAGGAGTACCAGAAGGACGGGAGAAACCAAACTTCCAAAGGGGACTAACTACACAGGTATGACAATTCCTACGTGAGGTGCAGTGGGTAAGTGAGCTAGAGGGAAAAACAGTAAATGAAATGGTTGAATACATGACGACAAAGTGAAGAGAGGCAATTGAGACATTCTTACCAAGGGGCAACTGAAACAACGGAAAGATCAGAGGGAGCCCATGGTTGATATGGAGTTGCGGAGAGGCCAAAACATGGAAAAAGCATAAAAGACAAAGGATCCAAGGATACGGGGAGTTGAGCTGAAGACCATGAAATGAATATGCATGGATAAGGAGAGAAACCTAGTGGACCCACAGTTGTTATACAGCCTCATCAGGAGGAAAACAACAGTCAAGTACCAGATAATCATGCTAAGGAAGGAGGAGAGCCCAAAGGGAACGAGCAGGAAGTATGTGAGAAGCTCAGCTCAGGATTCAGGGAAGTACTCGCAGTGGTGACAGAGGCTCCCAATAAGCCGAGGTGGTAGGAGGTGAAGGTGGTGAACTGTAGGAGGTGAACTGTAAGGGAAACTAGGTACCTCGAAGGCAGTGGGCCCAGATATTTTTCCATTAACAACAGTCTTCAATAAATCCATTGAAAGACGGCAACTGTCTGAAGTGTGGAAGAAACCAAATGCAATCCTGATTTTTAAGAAAGGAGACAGACAGGCTGCATTAAATTATAGACCAATGTAGCTGACATGTCAAGTATGTAACGTTATGGAGAAAATTTCCAGGAAAAGAGTGGTGGTGCACCAAGAACAGAAAGGGCTCAAACATTACAGTCATTAAGGCTTCAGGGAAGGAAAATCCTGTATCAGGAACCTATTGGAGTTCCACTACAAGGTAACAGAAGTATGACGTGAGAGAGAGGGATGGGTAGAGTGCATCTTCTTGGACTGTAGAAAGGTTTTCGACACAGTGCCACACAAGAAAATGGTTGAAAAACTAGACTAGCAAGCAGGAATACGAGCAAAAGTATCGCAATGGATCAGGACATACATGACAGGAATGAAACAATGTGTGTTGGTACGAGACAAGGTGTCAGAGTGAGTGCATGTGGTGAGTGAGGTTCCACAAGGGTAAGTAGTAGGTCCGGTGCTGTTTCTTGTATATGTGAATGACATGAAGGAAGGGATAGATTCAGAGGTGTCCCTGTTCGCGGACAATGTAAAGCTATTGAGGTGAATACATTGGAAGAGGATCAGGTAAGCCTACAATGGTATCTGGACAGGCTACAAGCCTGGTCTGACAAATGGGTCTTGGAGTTTAACCCTACCAATTGCGAAGTTGTGAGCTTGGGGAAGAACAAAGGAGACTGCAGACGGAGTATAGCCTAAGAGGTCAATAACTGATGCAGCATTCACAATACTGTACACCATGTACGTCAGGCCCATATTGGCGTATGCAGCACTACTATGGAATCCATACCTGGTCAAACACGACAAGAAATTAGAGAAAGTGCAAAGCTTTTCAACAAGATTAGTCTCGGAGCTGAGAGGTATGTCCTACGAGAAAAGGTAAAAGGAACTCAACCTGACAACACTGGACAGGAGAGATAGCGGGGACATGATAAAGACATAAAATACTGAGAGGAATTGACAGGGTGGATAGGCACAGAATGTTTCAAGGATGGGACACAGCAACAAGGGATCACAGCTAGAAGCTGAAAACTCAGATGAGTCAAAGGGATGTTAGGAAGTAGCTTTTCAGTCATAGAGTTGACAGGTAGTGGAAAAGTCTGGAGAACATCCATACGTTGCTTTAAGAAGTGGTATGATAAAGTTCAAGAGTAGGGAGAGAGTGGACCTAGTAGCGATCTGCAAAGAGGCGAGGCCAGAAGTTATGACTCAACCCCTGGAATCACAAACAGGTATGAACAAATAGGTAAACACACACACACACACACACACACACATACATACACACACACACACACACACACACACACACACACACACACACAAACACATTCACACAGCACACACACACAAACAACACACACACACACAAACAGCACACATACACACAACGAAACCTAGCCCATTAAAAATTAATGGGGCTCACGTGAAGATGGGCCTGGAAAGGAAGAATAGATGAAAGAGCAATGTAAAAGGATGGAGCAAGAGTGGGAAAGCAAACTAGGCAAGCTTTCTGTGGAAATGGAGAAGAGACTGGGGGCAGAGAAGAAGAAATTGGAGTCACGAGCTGAAGCTGCTGAAGCAGGTTACAGTGCCAGTGCCCAGAAGGAACAAGGCATTTAGAGCAGGTACACCTCTATTAAAGCAGGGGTCCAATGGAAGGGAAGGAGACAAGATTTACGTTAAAGCCCTATCAGGCCACAAGGCAAGGCTAAGGAACGACAGGGGAAGAGCTGTTGGGTGTAGGAACAGCAGTAAGCGAGGGGGTTGCAAGTAGAGAAGGTGAGAGAGTTACAGGAAATAATAAGGGAGACAATAGCTATGTACAAATGGGACCGAGAAACACAGAGGGAAAGGCAATGGGAGGAGGAAAGGGAGAGGTCAGTCTTCATTCATCAAACACATAGGGGAGGAGGACATGATTGAGATAGTAAATTTTCAGAGAATAGGGGATACTCGAAGAGGAGAAATCGGCCTGTCATATTGATTCTGAAGACAGAAACAGTTAAGAACAGGATCCTACACAAGAAACCATGGCTGAAGGAATCAACATACAGGAGGGTGTTCCTCAACCATGACAGAATGAAAACAAAGATAGCTAAGGGAGAGGACACAGAAACGAAAAGGGCTAGAGAGACAAAGGCAGAGTCAGCAGGGAACAACCAGAGCTAGGCAGAGCAACAGGCACAAACACCCACCGAACCCCACAGACCAACATACTATCCCAACGCAAACCACACTCACAGCTCCCACCCCACAGTATGCAGTGGAATCCCATAGTACCCTGCCCGGTCCAAGTTGGGTTCATATTTCGTGCCATGCTGGTGCTGACATCTATAGGCCTACTGAGCTCAGCTCACACCATGCTATTTTTTTTTATTCGCCGGTATTCTCCTGACCCGGGTCTTTTCCAAGTAGTGGTGACCCGGCCTTGGCTCCCTATCTGGGGAGTATCTCGAGACCTAAGTCTCCCATGGGAGGAGGTACAGGTACCCCCTCATCTTTGGGACAAACTGTCCCCAGGCCTAGCCATAGTCCCTGCCCTCACGGGGCTCGTAGGGAGAAGCTAGGCCTCTGGTCTGCCATCTGCCCTGCCCCAAAGGGGCTCGTGGGGATGGCAGTCTTGTGAGCTGCAGGTGGTAGCAAACTCAGGCCTGTGTCGCACCCTGCTATCCCTGCCTCACTCTCCCACTAGGTAGCCAAGAGTCAATAAGATTACTCTTCTCTCCCTCACAGCAGGGCCCAGCAGGTAGGGCACTAGGGCAATTTAAACACACTGCCTGTGTAGAACCCAAATAAAGTAAGAAGCCACCGAAGCCTTACAATTGATTTCTTCTTGGCTATACACATCAAAAACATTATTGAACATTATGACTCCCAGATGATACGCCTGAGTCGTCCCTGCTTCGACTCACTCTCGCAGGCACCACTAAGCTGTACTGTGCCACATTCCCTGCAGTGACTGCCCAGCGACAGTACCGGTCGAGAAATGTCCTTCTGAGTTATCTCCCCAGTTGCCGAGTACTGACAATGCCTCATTCGAGGACACCAGCAAGTTGTGCCCCAAAATGAGCGAACCTTGCAGCGAGTTCACCATTATAGACAAGACCATACCCCATTACGGCTTAACTATACCAATGTCTCTTGAAGTTGCAGTATCTGTCCAGATGCAGCAGTGCATGCAGTGGTGCCTCTGAGGATCACTGCCTTGGACCACATGTTTTAGCACACCCACCTTTTTTTTCCATCAGTGTAGGAAGTTTTTGTCCATGTCCAGATGTATATTTATGTTTTTATTTCGTGTTCTGTGCCCTGTTCCTACGAGAGAGAGAGAGAGAGAGAGAGAGAGAGAGAGAGAGAGAGAGAGAGACTAAGTTTACAAGCCTACTCCTCTCTCCCTTACAGCCAGTGGGGCCCCACAGGTTTGGCACCAGGGCAATTTAAACACCCTGCCTGTGTAGTAGAATTCAAATAAAGTAAGAACCCTTCAAAGCCTTATCCCCGCTTGGATATATGCATCATAAACAGTATTATAGATGGAATAATGACAGACATCATAGCTCTCACAGAAACCAGGCTCACAGGAATAATCAGAGATGCTATCTTTCCAAATGAATACCAGATCCTGAGGAAAGACACAGTAAACAGAAAGGAAGGAGTGACACTGCTCATCTAAAACCAATGGGATTTTGATGACCTGGAAAGAGGAGGCAGAGAAGAAGCAAGAGACTACGTAATAGGAATACTTCAGTCTGGAGGTCCCAAAGTGGTAAGTGCAGTGATGTATAACCAACCACAGAACAGCAGGCGGCCAAGGTATGAGTATAACGAGAGTAACAGAGCGATGGTTGACACACTGAAGTGGCCAGAAGGGCTCATGCTAGCAGAGCAAAGCTACTAATTTGGGTGATTTCAGTCACAAAGGAACTGACTGGGAGAACTTGTAGCCACATGGGGGCCCAGAAATGTGGAGTGCTAAAATGATGGAGGTTGTACTGGAAACCTTCATGTATCAACACGTAAGGGACACTTCCAGATTGAGAGGAGAGGGTGAACCAGCAAAACTGGTCCTAGTATTCACCTTGAGTAGTGTAAATACTGACGCCATCACATATGAAAGATCCATCGGGGCCACGTGGTTCTGAGCTCCGAATACACTGTATAGTTACAAGTTGAGAGGGAAACAGGAAGGGGAGGATGAATGAAGCCAAACTACAAGAGGCATGAAGATTTTTCTGCGGAAGGTTAAGAGGGACAGAACACTGGCAGCAAAATAAAAAAATGAGATTATGGAATATGTAAAAATAATATGCATGGAAGCTGAGGAGAGGTTTGTACTCAAACCTCTCCTTCTTGTGCAGGAAATTCTTCATGTCTCTGTAGTCCCCTCCCTTGTAGTTTGGCTTTGCTCATCCTGCTGT
Organism: Cherax quadricarinatus; assembly: GCF_038502225.1. NCBI lineage: Eukaryota > Metazoa > Arthropoda > Malacostraca > Decapoda > Parastacidae > Cherax > Cherax quadricarinatus. Next base: position 51,546,011 of record NC_091301.1, read on the forward strand.
TCCTGCTTCCCTCTCCACTTGTAACTCTACTATGTATTCAAAGCTCAGAACCACGTGGTCTGTGGCCCCGAGAGGTGTTTCAAATGTGATGCCCTCAATATCCGCACAATTCAAGGTGAATACTAGGTCCAGTCATTCTGGTTCATCCTCTCCTCTCTCTCTGGTAGTGTCACTTACATGTTGATACCACCTCCATCATTCCAGCCCTCCATGTTTCTGGGCCCCCCATGTGGCTCCAAGTTCTCCCAGTAAATTTCTTTGTGATTGAAGTCACAGACAATCAGTAACTTTGACCTGCTCATATGAGCCCTTCTGGCCACTCAGCCAGTGTGTCAACCATGGCTCTGCTACTCTTATTATACTCCTGCCTTGGCCTCCTGCTGTTCTGTGGTGGGTTATACATCTCCACAATTATCACCTTTTCTTTGACGAGTAGTGCCACTGCTCCAACCCCCTTTGTTTCCTCTTTCTTCAGGATCTAATATTCCATTGGAAGGATGGCATATGTTATTATTCCTGTGAGCTTGGTTTCGGTGGGGGTGGGGAGCCTTGCAGTGTGATAAGAAATTCTACAACATATTGTAGGGTGGGAGCTATAAGTGTGGGGTTCTGATAGAGGCTCTGTGTGTGCTTGTGGTTGTTGCTCTGCCAAGCTCTGGTTGTCCTCTACTGACTCTGTCCTTGTCTCTCTTCCTAGCCCCTTTCGTTTCTGTGTCTTCTCCCTCAGCTGCTGTTGGTCTGTTCTTGTTCTGTCACAGTTTAGGAACACCCTCTTGTATGTTGATTCCTTCAGCCGAGGTTTCACTTGCAGGATTCTGTTCTGCACTAATTTTGTCTTGAAAATCATTTTGACCAGCAGATTTCTCCCCTCAAGTAACTTGCTATTTTCTGAAAAGTTTACTATCTCAGTCATATCCTCCTCGCCTATTACTTTGATGATGTTTTCAGTCTCCTGTTTTTCTTTCTGCTATCGTTAATAATGTGTCCTCCCTTTGCTCTCCTGAAGCCAATGAATAAATACTGACTTCTCCCTCTCCTCCCCCCATTGCCATTCCTTCTGTTTTCTCTGTGTCCTGTTTGTACATAGCCATTGTCCCCCTTATTTTTTTTCCTGTAACTCTTGGTTGAACTTCTGCATGGAGCCTGTCACAGCCTGTACTGTCTGCACAGACAGTCATGCTGTCTGCCAGCTTAGCTCATATTTCACGGCACTAAGGTGCTGCCCTCTGTAGCCAGGCCTCTCGGTGGGCACGCCAGCCTGCCTGCCCTTGCCTCACTCTCAATCTGGCGACACCCATCACTCAGTCATGACAGTAGTCCTACTAGCTCTCTCTCGTGGGCATGGCCCTCCCGGGCCATGGGCACAACACACAAGCCTGTGTACCCACCACGACTTAACAATAAAGTAAGAAGCCTCCAATGACGTATCATTAACCACCCGTTACCAGAACACCAAACAAACTGGTTATAAATGGTGGGAAGCGGTGGTCGCAGCAGTTGTGTTTGCCCTGAGATAGGAAGGAAGAGGGATGAAGTCATCTTCACTTTATCACCCTATACAACGAGGTATCCTGATATCGTGTCTGCACGTTTGAGCATCCAGTCACAGGTACAAGCAGAATCCAGCCGGAATTTACCTAATTTCTTCGAGAATTGTTAAGTGGCATCTCAGTGACCCCACACTACAGCGTCCCACGCTGTTTCTCAAGTCACGTGTTCAGCATCACTTGTATGTTCTGCTGTTGTTCAGCTGAGCACAGCTGTTTCAGCAAGCCAGAGGTGAGTTTTGTGGTGATTTCTGTGACCAGTGTGAGTTTCTCCACGTGTTTGTGGAAGAGGAGGAAGTGACCGTTCCTCACCTTGCCCATGCTCGCCCTACCCACGCTCCTCGCCACCACACTACCATACACTCACCACTACTCACTCCCTCTGCTGTGTTTCCGCTGTTTTCCATGTGAATTCATTGCCAGAGCTGTGTATCCGAGTGCCCGAGGCCACTCGAAGCTACGTGGATCAGCATGCCATGTAGAGCAGCAAGCCACATAGATCACGACACCATGTTGATCCCGACGCCACGTGGGGTGTGGACGATGCCACGTGGATCTACAAACCACGTGAATTACCAGATGTCCCAGGCTACATGCTGTGGTCTGCTGCCTGCATCACATTGATGTCACCGATGCTCCTGCCCGACTTCATGACGTCACGATGTCTGCCTGACGTCACCTCGAGATGTCTGCTGACGTCACAATGCTGCTGACGTCACCTCGCGACATCATATGATGTCACATCGAGTGTTTCTAGTAATTATTTCAGTATTGTCGAGAAGTTTGAAAGAAGATATATGTCGTGTGTTAATTAATTCCTCTCAGTCAGTGTTCTCACATTTTAGCATACCACATGTACCGCGGGTGTGTGTAAAGTTTCCATGTGTCCAGTGAGGTCTGAGCCAGACCTGAGTAGCACCACTGTGCTAAGTCACCCGATGTGACCAGTGTGTTTGACAGCTGTTATCAATCAGGCAGCTCTGAGCTCGAGCCCCCATGTACAGAAAGCTCTTATGCTCATCACTCGTGATGTTCTGCAGAATCGTACCTGCTACGATTCCCATCGAGATTTGTTTCACTTCACCTCCAGACCTTCAGAATGCAGTTATATGTAGAGAAACAAGTCTGGGGACGCTTAGAATAACCTCTGCTGTAAGAGAATGGCCAACTTAATTCTCTCTGCCGAGAGAATGGCACTCGTCAAGCCGCAGTTAGCCCTGTCGGAAGGAGCTGCGTCAGCCTCGTGTCACAAGCTTCAGTGAGCAGCCTGCACAAAGATGTCACTTTGACTGCTAGCTCTCTCACTGCAGTCTGGTGTATGATGTTACGACTCCCAGATGTTTTGCCCAGTCGTCTCTGCCACGACTCGCTCCACGACTCGCTCCACGCTCGCCGGCAGTGACAGCCCAGCGACAGTACCAGTCGAGAAGTGTCCTCCTGAGTCGCTTGCCAGAAGTCCTGCCCAGTTGCAGAGTTTTTTCGACGCCTCACTCGAGGGCACTAGCATGTCGTGCCCCAGGTTGAGTGAAACCTGCAGCGACTCCTACGATGACTGCTTCGCCGTTCCAGAGAAGACCGTACCATGTTACTTACCATGTTGCAGTTTCTGTCAAGACACAGGAAGGCGTGCAGTGATGCCCTTCGATGCTCACTACCTATGACCACGATGTTTAGCACACCCCACACGTTTTTTTCTTCCCTCCCTGTGGGAAGTTTTTTCTCCATGTCCATATGTATATATATGTTTTTATTTTGTGTTCTGTGCCCTGTTCCTACGAGAGAGAGACAGAGCTTTTTTTTACCACCAGTATTGTCGCGTCGGGACGATGCGCAGTAGGTGGCCGAGTGTATGTAGACAGCCTGTACTGTCTGCACAGTCATGCTGTCTGCCAGCTTAGCTCATATTTTGCGGCACTAAGGTGCTGCCAGGCCTCTCGGTGGGCACGCCAGCCTGCCTGCTCTTGCCTCACTCTCACTCTGGCGACACGTCACTCAGTCAAGACAGTAGTCCTACTAGCTCTCTCTCGTGGGCATGGCCCTCCCGGGCCATGGGCACAACACACAAGCCTGTGTACCCACCACGACTTAACAATAAAGTAAGAAGCCTCCGAAGACGTATAATTAACCACCCGCTACCAGAACACCAAACAAACTGGTTATACTTCTCCCCCCTCACTTACTACTATCCTTGCTACTAACAAGTCTCCCCTGCATTCCTCCATCTTGCATTGTGGACTGATTGGGCCTTAGTGCAAGTCTTTTCTCATTACTTTCTATTTGGCTCTTCGTTTAATAGGGGTGTACTTCCAGTGCCATGTCTCCTCAGGGCTATAGCCCTGTAATTTGCTTCAGCATATTTAGCTCATATTCTAGGATTCCAAATATTGTTCCATCTTTTTACATTGCTCTTCCATCCATTCTTACTTACCAGGACCAGCTTCCTTTGATCCTCTGAGCCTTCGACTTCCCCTTTGAGGCCCCTTTTTTATATGGTTTAGGTTTTTGTAGTGCATTAGTGTGTTGTCTGTGTGTGGGTGTGAGTGTGAATGTGTGTGTGTGTACTCACCTATTTGTGGTTGCAGGGGTCGAGTCTTAGCTCCTGGCCCCGCCTCTTCACCGGTTGCTACTAGGCCCTCTCTCTCCCCGCTCCATGAGCTTTATCAAACCTCGTCTTAAAACTGTGTATGGTTCCTGCCTCCACTACGTCATTTTCTAGGCTATTCCACTGCCTTACAACTCTATGACTGAAGAAATACTTCCTACTATCTCTCTGACTCATTTGTGTCTTCAACTTCCAATTGTGGCCTCTTGTTTCTGTGTCCCCTCCCTGGAACATCCTGTCCTTGTCCACCTTGTCTATTCCACGCAGTATTTTATATGTCGTTATCATGTCTCCCCTGACCCTCCTGTCCTCCAGTGTCGTCAGGCCGATTTCCCTTAATCTTTCTTCATAGGACATTCCCCTTAGCTCTGGAACTAACCTTGTCGCAAACCTTTGTACTTTCTCTAGTTTCTTGACGTGCTTTATCAAGTGCGGGTTCCAAACAGGTGCTGCATACTCCAGTATGGGCCTGACATACACGGTGTACAGTGTCTTGAACGATTCCTTACTAAGGTATCGGAATGCTGTTCTCAGGTTTGCCAGGCGCCCATATGCTGCAGCAGTTATCTGATTGATGTGTGCTTCCGGAGACATGCTCGGTGTTATACTCACACCAAGATCTTTCTCCTTGAGTGAGGTTTGCAGTATCTGCGTGAATGTGTGTGTGTATCTTTGTGTGTGTATGTGTGTGTGTGTGTGTGTGTGTGTGTGTGTGTGTGTATCTGTGTGTGTATCTGTGTGTGTGTGTGTGTGTGTGTGTGTGTGTGTGTGTGTGTGTGTATCTGTGTGTGTGTGTGTGTGTGTCAGATAGGAGGAGAGTGGTAGAAAGAGAGGGACAGAGAGGTGGAGACAAAGAGGGGTAAAGGGAAGAGATTAGGGTACTAACAAGTGAGGTGTCAATTGGCCGATGTGGGTATATATATATATATATATATATATATATATATATATATATATATATATATATATATATATATATATATATATATATATATATATATATGGCCCTAAGCGAAACAAAGCAGATGGGAGTAGGGGAGTTTCGGTGGCGGGAAATAAATGGGATTAAATCTGGAGTATCTGAGAGAGTTAGAGCAAAGGAAGGGGTAGCAGTAATGTTGAAGGATCAGTTATGGAAGGAGAGAAAAGAATATGAATGTGTAAATTCAAGAATTATGTGGATTAAAGTAAAGATTGGATGCGAAAAGTGGGTCATAATAAGCGTGTATGCACCTGGAGAAGAGAGGAATGTAGAGGAGAGAGAGAGATTTTGGGAGATGTTAAGTGAATGTATAGGAGCCTTTGAACCAAGTGAGAGAGTAATTGTGGTAGGGGACCTGAATGCTAAAGTAGGAGAAACTTTTAGAGAGGGTGTGGTAGGTAAGTTTGGGGTGCCAGGTGTAGATGATAATGGGAGCCCTTTGATTGAACTTTGTATAGAAAGGGGTTTAGTTATAGGTAATACATATTTTAAGAAAAAGAGGATAAATAAGTATACAAGATATGATGTAGGGCGAAATGTCAGTAGTTTGTTGGATTATGTATTGGTAGATAAAAGACTGTTGAGTAGACTTCAGGATGTACATGTTTATAGAGGGGCCACAAATATATCAGATCACTTTCTAGTTGTAGCTACACTGAGAGTAAAAGGTAGATGGGATACAAGGAGAATAGAAGCATCAGGGAAGAGAGAGGTGAAGGTTTATAAACTAAAAGAGGAGGCAGTTAGGGTAAGATATAAATAGCTATTGGAGAATAGATGGGCTAATGAGAGCATAGGCAATGGGGTCGAAGAGGTATGGAGTAGGTATAAAAACGTAGTGTTAGAGTGTTCAACAGAAGTTTGTGGTTACAGGAAAGTGGGTGCGGGAGGGAAGAGGAGCGATTGGTGGAATGATGATGTAAAGAGAGTAGTAAGGGAGAGAAAGTTAGCATATGAGAAGTTTTTACAAAGTAGAAGTGATGCAAGGAGGGAAGAGTATATGGAGAAAAAGAGAGAGGTTAAGAGAGTGGTGAAGCAATGTAAAAAGAGAGCAAATGAGAGAGTGGGTGAGATGTTATCAACAAATTTTTTTGAAAATAAGAAAAAGTTTTGGAGTGAGATTGACAAGTTAAGGAAGCCTAGAGAACAAATGGATTTGTCACTTAAAAATAGGAGAGGAGAGTTATTAAATGGAGAGTTAGAGGTATTGGGAAGATGGAGGGAATATTTTGAGGAATTGTTAAATGTTGATGAAGATAGGGAAGCTGTGATTTCGTGTATAGGGCAAGGAGGAATAACATCTTGTAGGAGTCAGGAAGAGCCAGTTGTGAGTGTGGGGGAAGTTCGTGAGGCAGTAGGTAAAATGAAAGGGGGTAAGGCAGCCTGGATTGATGGGATAAAGATAGAAATGTTAAAAGCAGGTGGGGATATAGTTTTGGAGTGGTTGGTGCAATTATTTAATAAATGTATGGAAGAGGGTAAGGTACCTAGGGATTGGCAGAGAGCATGCATAGTTCCTTTGTATAAAGGCAAAGGGGACAAAAGAGAGTGCAAAAATTATAGGGGGATAAGTCTGTTGAGTATACC
>NC_091301.1:51557728-51587728 GCF_038502225.1 Cherax quadricarinatus
CCCGTCGTTTCAGTAGTGGTAGTGGATGCGTCTACGAGAGAATCCTACACATTATCATTCAGCAGTTCTCTAGCCAGCGTAGCTATTTGGATGTGTTGGCCAAGACGAAGGATCACAAATTTGTTTTGACAATTACTCGTGAGCCCTGACCATTGCACTTTCTTTATTATAGCATATAATGGCTGATCAACAGGGCAAGATTTGATCTTTTCCCGGCTTTACATGACCAGTGGCGATTTTAATAATGTTTTTGTCATTCTTTATCATATAGTCTATAAGTGTGAACTGTTCTGGAATGGGAATAATAAAGCTGGTGGAAGAGAAGCAGCATCCAGTATGAGAACAAAATTAGCTGATCAAGACAAGTTCCTGGAATCTAATATCACATTCTGTAGGAGTTCATTCGTAGCTTGAAGCTACGTATACAGTGCATTACAATACTGATGAGCATACCACAAGGTGTTACGGGACCGAAGGACGCAGGTTCGTAGTGGATTTTCAAAATGAATCACAACAGTTTATATCTTTGGCAATAGTGTCATGATCTATGTTCCATCTATTTTAATTAGTAGTTTATTAGCTGGTTTATTTCGAAAATATTTGAGTTCAATTAAGTACAGGACTTTACCAAGAAGGGCAGAGTGGTCAATAATATTCAAGTTGACAGCTGTGAAAGGCAATTTAGAATGTTGGCTGGATACATCACCATTAGTATTAAAGATTTCTGCGATTGTTTTGCTAAAATCAGTTTACACTTAAAGGACCCTGTCATATGGCACAGACAGCTCCCTTAGACACGAAAAGTCAACATATTGTGGTTTGTCGCTTAGCGGCATAGCGTGCTACTTAGTTCTCTTCTCTTTCTCACTTCACTGCATTGAAAACACGAAGCTGTGTCAATAATAAAACCGATTCCGTTACATGTATGAAGTTTCCTGTTTGAGTCAAGGATCATCTAAACTAATGAAATGAGAGACAAAGAAGTAGGATCATACAGTACATCAAGGGACTCTATGAACTGTTACTGCATCTCGGGTTTCTAGTCGACCATCTTGAATGCCGTCATGAGAACTTAAGCATTAATAAAGTCATATTTGCTAGCCATCAAAAGCGCATCTCTCGTATCATTCTTGAATGTTAGCACTACTTTACAATTGTTTTCGTTAGCCTCAAGGACTGCAGCTTAGAGAGGAAGTCTTCATTCTCTTTTTGTGGGCTAACCCCTCATTCTGATCTTTTCCCAGTTTATTTTAAGTCGGTCTGTATACAGCCAGGAAAGTTCAGATAATTTAAAACTGATGCAATTTTTTCTATCCATTTTCTCACAGTCCTCTTTATACGTTATAAACTCTGCAAGTGCAACTGATTCTCGCTTTAAGCCATCTTCTTTACTGTTAATACATCGTGATCTGTGTCGAGTGAATAATTTTGTCAGGCATCCTTCGTGATAGACTGCATCTAAGGCTGTTATATCACTCAGTAGATAGTACAGTAGTAGCATCATATCTACTGGATTATTGTCCATTTGGTACATACTTACATCGGGATTAAATATTTTAGCACGATGGCATTCTGTTTCAATTACTAGGTCACAGAAGAAACGGTATGGAGTATTTCTCTGATGGAAGGCATCTAAAGAAGAGAGATTTTTCCTGTGATTTTCGCTAGTGTGACAGACGATTTTGTTCTCAGTTTTACTTTACTCTTCTGAGATTTCTATTCTTGGGCCTTGTTACACAACATGTTGCATGATATCTGCCTCTTAGCATTGCTTGCTATTAGTGATGACTTTAATTACTATTATTAAGCCTTCAGATATCTATTTATAATGGTGAATGAGTTTGGAATGGTATGTGAAAGAAGGAAATTAATAGGAAACGAACGAAAGAGTAAGGTGATGAAGATAATAAAAAGTTTAGGCAATGAAAAAATATATATCTGAGTGGAGGGAAGAAGTGAATGTATTCCGATATTTGGGAGTGGATTTGTCAGCAGATGGTCTATGAAAAACAAGGTAAAGCATAGAACTGATGAAAAAGAAAGGTGAGTGGAGCACTGAGGAGTCTGTGGAGACAAAGAACGTTATTCCTGGAAGCAAAGAAAGGGATGTATGAGACTCGATGGTACCAATGCTCTTACGTGTGTGTGAAACATTGGTGGTGAATGTTGCAACACGCAGGAGGCTGGAGGCAGTGAAGATGTCGAGTCTTAGGGCAAAGTGCGGTGTGAATAATGCAGAGAATCCGTAGCGAGGAGATTAGAAAGAGTTACAGGATTTTTAAAAGTGTTATCCAGAGGGTAGAGGAAGGGTTATTGAGGCAGTTTGGATATTTAGGGAGGATGGAACAAAATAGAATGACTTGGAAAGCATATAAATTAGTAGTGGAAGGAAGGAGGGGTAGGGGTCCTCTTAGGAAACGTTGGAGAGAGGAAGTAAAGGAAGTTTTCTGTGCATGGGGCTTGGGCTTCCAGGAAGCGTGCGTGAGCGTCTTAAGAGCTAATGGAGACGAATCGTTTTTATGACTTGACGTGCTGTTGGAGTGTGAGCAAAGTAACATTTATAAAGGGATTCAAGGAAACCAGTTAGCCAGAGTTGAGTCCTGGAGGTGGGAAGTACAGTGCCTGCACTCTGAAGGAAGAGTGTTGATATATTAGAAATTTTTAACTGTATTGTAGGGACGCCTCTGGCAAGACAGTGATGGAGTGAATGATGTTGATGAACCTGCTTCTTTCTCAGGTCACACTGTCTTGGTGAGAAACAGTCAATGTATTAAAAAAATGGTGAGAACTTCACTGAACCAGCCATAATTAATGCTGCTGGCTTTAGTCTCCCGACACATCACTAGGTGCATAGTATCTGTAACTATTTACGTCTTCACATTAACTTAAACCGTGTTCTTAGACATGTTACTTTATATAGTGTGCATATTGTAAAAGCAATAATAAAAAATACCATCTGGTGTGTTACTGTGCTAAACTTTGTTCCGATAATACTAGAACTGAGCGGCAAACTCAACCTAGTCAGCGACTGTCTTAAACTCCCTAGTCCCTACATAAACCAACTTCTGAGAGAAGGGAGACGATAAGCACATGTTACATGAACAAAGCAGTTGTGAAAGCATAGTATAAAGCATAGAGAGAGAGAGAGAGAGAGAGAGAGAGAAAGAGAGAGAGAGAGAGAGACGCATCATATGGCCTAACTAGGGACAATTGACACGTTCTCTAAATGAGATAAAAACTCCAGGTTCCAAAATCCCAACTACGAGAAGGTGTGGATGCCAGACAAAAAAAGTAGCACCAAGAGTAAGACTTGGCACCTGAATCATACTGAGTGCCTTGCCACACAACCATATAATAACAAAAATATTTAAATTTAATTAAGTCTCTGAGAACTTCGTTCCACAGAGAACAAATATGACCCGACTCACCAACGATCTCATATTCTGTCACAAAAATGAGTCTACTTGGCTAGAGGAGAGGGAGAAGTGCTTTCTCCACGATACCCAGCTAGAGAGAGAGAGAGAGAGAGAGAGAGAGAGAGAGAGAGAGAGAGAGAGAGAGAGAGAGAGAGGTTGACAGAGAGGCTTGAGGTAAGGTTCACGCCCAGTTCGCAAAACATTCAAGAATGCATCACAATCGGCAGACTAACAGACCAGCCTGTAGCAGCACGGGACAATCAGTCAATATTTCAAATTAGCCAGAAGAGAAAGTGTAATGTGTAGAACATCCTACGCATTTATGTAGCTAAATATTTAAGACAAATATTATTTTCGTATTAGTTATTAATGAAAATAACATAAGCGATAAATAAAAAATATGCATGTATCACTGTGCTTATTTTAAATACAAACAAAACGAGAAGGTATGTATAATCATACATACCTTCAATAGAACATAACCAATTATAATTAGTTATGTTCTATTGTCCATCTAGCACATAATCTGCTGCTAGTATACTAGACTAGGAGCTGAAATCAGGAGAAAAAAATACCTGTGAATAATTAATTCCATTATGAAACAGACTGAAAAACTATAGTATTATTAAACATATTAAAAGTGTGTTTGCATTTCCATATGACTTTTTAATAAATAATCAGAGAAATGTTTGAAATCTTCCCTTCATTCAAAATAATTAATCAGAATAATGTTTGAAATCTTCCCTTCATTCAAAATAATTAATCAGAATAATGTTTGAAATCTTCCCTTCATTCAAAATAATTAATCAGAATAATGTTTGAAATCTTCCCTTCATTCAAAATAAATAATCAGAATAATGTTTGAAATCTTCCCTTCATTCAAAATAAATAATCAGAGTTATGTTTGAAATCTTCCCTTCATTCAAAATAAATAATCAGAATAATGTTTGAAATCTTCCCTTCATTCAAAATAAATAATCAGAGTTATGTTTGAAATCTTCCCTTCATTCAAAATAAATAATCAGAATAATGTTTGAAATCTTCCCTTCATTCAAAATAAATAATCAGAGTTATGTTTGAAATCTTCCCTTCATTCAAAATAAATAATCAGAATAATGTTTGAAATCTTCCCTTCATTCAAAATAAATAATCAGAATAATGTTTGAAATCTTCCCTTCATTCAAAATAAATAATCAGAATAATGTTTGAAATCTTCCCTTCATTCAAAACGCATCAAAACTTAGAATACAAACTTAATTGTCTTTCTACAAATTGTCATATTTTTAATACATAACTTAAATACGTAAATTTAAGCTTCAAACCATTTCTTTTCTTTTATTAATTATGAAACAATTATTTTCCAGGCTAATGGCAGCTGTTTACCTAAATACATTTACATAAATAAATGAAATAAATACGGAGCGAATTTGTACTCTCGGTCCAAATTGACAATGAAAATTCTCTTCATTATACACGTAACTGTATGATGAATGATTGATTCAGGCTGAAAGAATGCACATTTCATTGAAGATCTATGTCAAGGAAGGTAACTCGTAGAAAAAGAAACACTCTCATTGTCATCATAATTCTAACATCATACATCAGATGACCCTCTGCACTGTGACATCTTTGTCTCTCCTTCAGAGTGCAGCCATAGTTCTGCCCACCACCACCCAAGTCCGGGTAACTGGTTTCACTGAATTTCTTCATCAAGATTACCTTCCATACACTCCAGTAGCATGTCAAATAATTATATAACACTTGCCTAAACTCACTTATATATAATATGTTCACACAAACCTCATTGATATTTAAGTCCCTAGCAGTTTAATGCTAGGGACTTACCACTTCCCTCCACCCATCCTAGCACGTTCCCTACCCAGCCTTCCCTCCACCCATCCTAGCACGTTCCCTACCCAGCCTTCCCTCCACCCATCCTAGCACGTTCCCTACCCACCCTTCCCTCTACCCATCCTAGCACGTTCCCTACCCAGCCTTCCTTCCACCCATCCTAGCACTCTGAATATTCAAGCCTCCACAGCAACTTTTGGTAACCCCTCTACTTCTTCAAATTCCAATTTCTCCGCATATTATTCACAACACTAATTACTCTGAAACACCATAATACCACTGCTCGCAACCTCCGCCTCACTGCAACGCTTAAAAATAATCATTCACACCCATATAACAGTGTTGATACACTATACTTCAGAATATTTCCAGTTATTGCCATCAAGGATAAGCTTCTTAGTCTCCACAGATGTCTCAATGCACCATCCACCTTTTATCTCTCGTCAATTACGCGATTAACTTCCTCCTTCGTAAACCCATATGCCAACATGTCAACCCCTTAATCAATTTATTTCTCTTATACTCCCTTCCATCAATCTGATATGCAACCTTTCGTTGCCTAGAATTTTTCAATACTTTCATTACCTTGTTCTTGCCTATGGTCACTTTTATTTCATAATCTCCCAAATTCGTCTTTCATCCTGAGCAACTTCTCTTCATCAACCTTGTATTAGTCCTCTTTGAACGCAACACATCTTCCCATCTATAAATATTAAACATCAATGGAGACATCAAGTATCCCTGTCTTAGGCCTACTTTTTCTGGAAAAGTGCTCCACTTTCTCTGACATACCATAACAACTTGAGCCTAAGTATGCAGAGAAATGCTATTTTTCTGTTTTTATTTTATTATTTTTATTAATATATTAATAAAATTCGAAGAGAACCATTCCTAGTCCATTCATCTGCCAAATCTGTTACGTTGCGCCTCTATCCAGTCTATTACGTAACCTTCCTAAATTGTTCATTTATATATATCAATGGAAGCAATGAAAAAAATATGTGTAAGATAGACAAAAAATATTTTTCCGGTCCTTCCCCATTATTAATAATTATACGCTTCTCTTAATTAATTAGAAATGTTTCTTGGGACAAGTAATGACTGTTTATAAGGGCGTTCCATAAACATTATAAATGAAACTGAAAAAATGAAGAGGAATATATTGGAGGATATAGATTTAGTTCTCTCAAGTTGAAACTGACAAGTAACCACACCGTAAACAAGAGATAGTCCATATTTTCAATGAGATGCGGCTCTCATATCAAATGTTTCCCATTTCTTGAGCGCGGTGCACCCTGAAAATCCACTATACCGTTCGTGAGAATTCGTGGAACCGAGTCATGACCCAGACAAGTATGTTGCAGCCGAGAAATGCCCTAATGAGCACGGCCATTATTTTACTATTAATGGTAAACAAAGCCAGCAAGTAGATGAATAAATCATGTATTGATAACTTGGGTATCCCTACTGAAGTGATGTTAAGTTAACCAGATGCATTCTCATTCTAATACAGAGAATAATTATTGATCATGGTGGACGACGTGAGGATTCAACGTAAAAGAATCACTTCTGCAGTTTTGATAAAGCTAAATCACATGCATGAGGTTAGGTGAAGTAGATCATGCTAATAATTCTTTCAGAACTCTAATGCTTACCTAATCTATTGTATTAGCATGACCTAGTTCCACTTGTGGGCTACGTCCACCTGTGATACGCAGGTATCACAGGTGGACGCAGGTATCACAGGTGGAGACACATGTTACCACCTGCCTACATGTGTCTCCAGTATACAAGTCTTCATTCTCATGCATCTTCTTGGATTTATTAAGGACGAGTGGACTGAACACCTATCAAGGCTGAGGAACTGATCGTCTTAAATTTCCTTTTCATGTCTTTAATCACCTCCAGCATTTATTTTGTATACTATATTGATATATCCATATAGTGGTAAAACACCTCTGCCATGAAGATGCCAAAAATGTTACACATGTTTTGTTACACATGTTTTGTTACACATGTTTTGTATTGATTTATTATAATGAATCGTTTCTGTCAACGCAGCATCTTTGAATCTTAATACAGAGAATTTGCATCACATTTTCACTTGTTCTTCGTTAGTGTTTATTGTAAGTATTGTACTGATGTAGCTGCTGGTTGCCCAATGTCTCTACAATAAAGATAACCAGTGTCGCATGTGCTTCAGTCCCCTAATAAGTTAGATTTAAATTCGATATTCTCCTGTTTGTCTTGTGCTCATTACTTTTTTGCATCAATCTAAATTTTTGAAATTTTCGACGTCATGATTCATTTGCTGTAACTTCCCTCGTACTATTACTCTACCAGACTTTCTATCTCACTGACATAATTTAAATTTTCTGAGCCACGTGATGGTCCTAAGTAACTACTGGTATTCGGTAGGTGCTGGAGATATCTGGAGACTTACTTCAGGAGTGGGAGGATCCCAATCTTCTCTTCCCCGGCAGCAGCGGCGGCATCATTACCTCAGTAGGTCTCTCAGGTAAGAGGCGCTTCAGAGGGCAGAAACTATACTATATCCGCCATTGCTTAAATGACAACAGGTTCCAAAACTATGAATATTTTTTTATTCTTAAATTCATACACGATAAATACTTGTGATGTTATTACAAAATATTAAAATCCAGCTTTATATCTATACACCAATTAAAGTACATAGAGAATAGAAAAACTCAAATAAGCACAGATACTCTCACACACACAAACACACACACACACAGAGCAGCAACAAGGGTCACAACTGGAAGCTGAAGACTCAGATGAGTCACAAAGATGTTAGGAAGCATTTCTTCAGCCGTAGAGTCATCAGGAAGTGGAACAATCGGGAGAGTGATGTAGTGGATGCATGATCCTTACATAGTTTGAAGAAGAGATACGATAAGGCTCATGGAGCAGGAAGACAGTGGACCTAGTAGTGACCAGCGAGGCGAGGCCAGGAACTATGACTCGACCCCTGCAACAACAAATAGGTAAGTACACACACCCACACACCTGACGACACTAGAGGACAGTAAGGCTATGGAGGACATGAAAATGACGTAAAAAATACTGAGAGGAATTGAGAAGGTGGATAGGGGCAATGTTTCAGAGATGGGACACAGCAACAAGGGGCCACAGCTGGAATATAAGAACTCCGATAAGTCACAAGGATGTTAGGAAGTATTTCTTCAGTCATACAGTAGTTAGGAAGTGGAACAATCTGCAGAGTATGTGGTGGAGGTACGATAAAGCCTTCGGGGCAGGGAGTGGACCTAGTAGCGACCATCGATGAAATGGGGCCAGGAGCTGTGAAGGGCTAAGATGCTGAAAGTGGTGCTAGAAAACTTCATTCACCAACATGTTAGGGACACAACCAAAGTGAGAGGAGAGGATGAAGCAGCAAAGCTATGCCTTGTGTGTTCATCCTCTGAACAGTTCAGACAGAGGATTTTACACATGAAAGGCCCCTTTGCACTAGCAATCACATACTCCTAAGTTTCCAATACATAGTAGAGTTAACAGTGGAGAGTGAAGCAGCAAGAGAAGGACGAAAGAAACTTATCTTCGGAAAAGGGGACTACACAAGTATGAAGTAATTACTGCACGAGTTGCAGTGGGAAAGAGAGCTTGAGGGAAAGACAGTAAATAAAATGACAGAACATGTGACCACAAAGTGCACGGTGGCAGAGAAGTTCACGCCAAGGGGCAGGAGAAACAATGGAAAAACCAGAGTGAGCGCATGGTTTAAGCACAGGTGTGCAGAGATCAAATCCAAGGATCAAAGCAAAGGACTCAGGAAAACAAGGAGCTGAGCCAAGGAGCCTGAAATGAACTTGCATGGATAAGGAGAGAGGCCCAATGGAAATAAGTGAATGATAGATCATCGAAAACCAAATCTGACCCAAAGTTGTTATACAGCCACATCAGGAGAAAAACAACAAGGACCAGGTAATTAGGCCAAAGAAGGAAGGAGGGGAGCTCACAGGGAACAACCAGGAAGTATGTGAGGAGCTAAGCCCAAGATTCAGGGAGGAATTCACGGTGGAGACAAAGAGGCTTCCAACAAACCGAGGCAGTAGTGTGCATCAGCAAGTGCTGAACATGCTGCACATAACGAGGAGGAAGTGAAGAAACTGCTAGATGAACTAGATACCTTTAAGGCAGTGGTCTCAGAGGAAACAGATACACTATACACTGTGTGTGTCACTTACAACAACCTTCAATACATCTCTAGAAATAGGGCAACTGTCTGAGTTGTGGAAGACAGCTAACACTGACCCAATTTTTAAGAAAAGAGACAGACAGGCAGCAATAAACTAGATCGGTGTCGCTGACATGTAGAGTATGTAATGTTATGGAGATTACCAGGAGAAGAGTGATGGAGCACCTAGAAAAGAGCAGGCTCACGGACAGCTTCACGGAATGTAAATCCTGCATCACAAACCTCCTGGAGTTTTACGACAAGGTAACAGAAGACAGGAGACAGTTAGGGATGAGTAGACTGCGTCTTCTTGGACTGTAAGAAGGTTTTCGACACAGTTCTCCCCAAGAGACTGGTTGAAAAGCTAGAGGAGTAGGCAGGAATAGCAAGGAAAATACTGCAATAGATCGGGAATTACCTGATTGTAAGGAAACAACGTGCGTTGGTACGTGAAGAGGTATCAGAATGGGTGCACGTGACAGGAAACTACCACAAGGGTCAGTTCTAGATCCCGTGTTGTTTCTTGTATGTGAATGATATTACCGAATGGTTAGATTCATAGGTGTCGCTATTTGCAGATGATTTATAGTTAATGAGGCGAATAAAAGAGGACGAGGATCAAGCCTACAAGGGGATCTGGACAGGCTGAAAGCCTGGTCTGACAAATGGTTCATTGAATTTAACCCAGCAAGTGCAAAGTCACGAAACTTGGGTAAGGACAAATAAGACTAAGACGGAGTACAGTCTAGGAGGAGATCAAATGCTGCATATCTTTCTCAAGATATGCAGGGGTTAGCATCATACCTAGCACATCTGAGGAGCATATTAACAAAATAACTGCTGCACCATATTGGCGGCTGGCAAAACTAAGAATATCATTTCGACATCTTAGTAATGAGTAAATCACAACACTGTATACCTTGTATGTCAGAGCTCATACTGGAGTACACAGCACCAGTACAGAACCTATACCTGGTCAAACATGTCAAGCAATTAGAGAAAGAGCAAAGGTTTGCAACAAGACTAGAGCCGGAGCAAAGGAATATGTCCTACAAGGAGTAATTAAGAGAACTCAACCTGAAGACACTGGAGAACAAGAAGGACAGAAGGGGACATTATGAGGAATCACCCTACCATACACTTTACTTGGTATACTCAGTAGAATTATTTAATTAGAATTTATACTTTCTCTTTTGTTCCCCTTCCCTTTATATAAAAGAACTATTCACGCCTTCTGCTAGTCCCTAAGTACCTTCCCCTCTTTCATACATTTATTAAACAAAAGTACCAACCACTGAAAAAATATATCCCCACCTGCTTTTAACATTTCTGTCATGTTCCTATCAATGCCAGCTGTTGTAGCCTCTTTCATTCTACCCAATGCTTAACCTACCTCTCCTACATTCACTTTGTCTCTTCTTCACTTCTAAAAGACGTTATTCCTCCCTGGCCAATGCACGAAATCATTGCCTCCCTCATTTCATCAACATTTAACAGTTCCTCAAAATATTTCCGCCATGTTTCCAATACATCCAATTCCGTATATACTAAATCTCCTATTCTGTTTTTAACTACCAAATCCATTTGTACCCTAGGTGGTTTTCTCAACCTATTTATCTCACTCGAAATTTTTTTTATTCTTTACTCTCCCACAGCACTCTCTTCACCTCTCTTTTGCTATCCATATACTCCACCCTTCTTATATCACTTCTATTTTGTGAAAACCTCTCATAAGTGAATATTTTCTTCCTTATCACACCCTTTACTTCATCATTCCTCCAACTCCTCTTTCCTCCAGCACTCGCCCTTCTATATCCACAAACTTCTGCCCCACATTCTGACACTGTAGTTTGTAAACCATCAGACACCTCTTCAACCCCCTTACCTCCTAAACTCTCACTAGTGCACCTTTCTACCAATAGTTTATAAACTTTCACCTCTCTCTTACTCGCTGATGCCATTTTCCTTCCGACTCAACTACCTCTTACTCTAAACTGTAGCTACAACTAAATAATGAACTGCTACATCTGTTGCCTTTGAAGTTTAGCCATCAACCTTTTATCCACTTGTTCATAATCCAAAAAAACTATTTTCATTATCCCTATATCATATATTGTAAACTTATATTTTTTTCTTAAAATATGTATTACTTATTACCAAACCTCTTTCTGTACAAAGCGCAGTTAATGGCCTCCATTATCATTTACTTCTGGTACCCCAACCTTATCTACTACTCCTTCCAGAACAGTTTTTTTTAATTTTTACAACCACGATTAATCTCTCACTTGGTTCAATACTCTGCATGCACTCTCTCAACTTTTCCTAAACTCCCTCTCTTTCCTCTACACTTCTCTTTTCTCCAGATGTATGAACACTTATTATGACCCACTTTTCACATCCAGCCATTATTTTACTCTGCATAATTCTTGAATTTATACATTTATATTCTTCTCCTTCCTGCCATTACTGATCCTTCCTTAACTCTAACTCTGTTGGAAACCCCTGACCTAATCCCATTATCTCTCGCCACTGAAACTCTTCTAACCCCATCAGCTTTGTTTCACTTAAAGACAGAACATCCAGCTTCCTTTCATTCATAACATCCATGATCATGTCTTTATCATCGGTTTACATCCATGTACGTTCAAACATCTCAACTTAAAAGATATTCTTATTTTTAATAATGGATCCGGGAGAAGGGGTTACTAGCACATTGCTCCCAGTAGGCTTCTCCAACATGCTTGGCTTTCCGTGGAAGGATTTCTATTCCATTTTCCCGTGGAGATGATCAGGAACTGTTAAGAACATATCAAGCTGAAGTGAAGTGGTTCGCCGGTATGATCCCGCCCCGGGTCTTTTCCTGAGGTAACCCGTCAAAATATAAAAGGAAATTCGGACGAGTGTGTATACCTAAATGTGTACATGCATGTGTCTTGTGAGCTATGTGTAAGTAGAAGTAGCAAGATATCACTATTATCCCGTGTGTTTATGAACCAGAAAGTCTCCAGAACTCCTAACATCGTGTAAAACAATTACAGGTTTCCCTTTTACACTCATTTGGCAGGACCGTAGTACATCTCTGGGTGACTGCTGTCTACCATGACAGTAGTACATCTCTGGGTGACTGCTGTCTACCATGACAGTAGTACATCTCTGGGTGACTGCTGTCTACCATGACAGTAGTACATCTCTGGGTGACTGCTGTCTACCATGACAGTAGTACATCTCTGGGTGACTGTTGTCTACCATGACAGTAGTACATCTCTGGGTGACTGCTGTCTACCATGACAGTAGTACATCTCTGGGTGACTGTTGTCTACCATGACAGTAGTACATCTCTGGGTGACTGCTGTCTACCATGACAGTAGTACATCTCTGGGTGACTGTTGTCTACCATGACAGTAGTACATCTCTGGGTGACTGTTGTCTACCATGACAGTAGTACATCTCTGGGTGACTGTTGTCTACCATGACAGTAGTACATCTCTGGGTGACTGCTGTCTACCATGACAGTAGTACATCTCTGGGTGACTGCTGTCTACCATGACAGTAGTACATCTCTGGGTGACTGCTGTCTACCATGACAGTAGTACATCTCTGGGTGACTGCTGTCTACCATGACAGTAGCACATCCCTGGGTAACTGCTGTCCACCATGACAGTAGTACATCCCTGGGTGACTGCTGTCTACCATGACAGTAGTACATCCCTGGGTAACTGCTGTCTACCATGACAGTAGTACATCCCTGGGTAACTAGTGCTGTCTATCGTGAGTTATTACTCAGTGTAAAACGTGAAAAATGTAAGTAAGATTGATACATATGCTCTTGCAGTTAATTGAAAATTCCTCAGTAACACAGATATAAACACTGGTTGAATGAATTAAAGAATATTCTATATCTCAGATGATTCATAGGGATTTAAATAATATCTGTTTTTAATTGTTGTATGGAGAACATCTTGAGAAACCATGGTACGGGTGGGGTTGAACTCGCGGCTAGTGAGTCGTAAAACTCCAGACCGGCACGTTAGCCACTGGACCAGCTGGCTACAATACGAGTCATCCAATGGCACTGAGGAGACCTGAGCTAGAGTTCGTCACGACCACGCTGGTGGGAGATTCATCTCTAAAAACTTGCTTTTGTGGCCACAATGGTGCTTATGCTAACCTTCCTATGCTGTAAAAATATACCTAGATGGATGAATCTTATTATAGCCAGCTGGAACAGTGGCTAACGTGCCGGTCTGGGGTTTCACGACTCACTAGCCGCGAGTTCAGATCCCACCCTAGATATGGTTTGGTTGCAGTCGTGTCGTACAATAAATATTCTAGAATGGTTGAATGGTGTGATGATCTAGTATATGATGTAATGCAAATCAGTGTCAAGTAGAATTTTTACCAACATTTGTTAACTCATTAAACATCTTGAATATAATGTAATTCGAGATAGAAGACAGTCTCGGATGGCATCAGAATGTTCGGATTACTACTTTTGGCAGCATTGAAGTCACTATATTCTGAATTTCCTGAGGATCACTACTGTTGTGGTCATGAAATATCGTTGAGTCTTGTGATTTTCTCCTAAATCGTTTTTTTTTATAGATTTAAAAAAAATTAATACAAAATAATGAATCTTTCTTAAGGAGAATCAAGTTAATGACGAATTATCGAACAACAATTATAAAGGAAAGAAATTCTTTTATATTCTTTTATATAATGTATATATTTTATTACAGGTATTGTATTACAGGTATTGTATTACATGTTGATACAATACATGACGTGTATATTTACCAGGAAGCTAAAGCTTTATACTCATAAGACATAATATTGAACTAGAGTAAGAATGAGGTGCGGCGGGTTCTTGATTCAAGGACTTGGAACATATAAGTCAACTGTTTTCAATACTTATCTCTGTAACGAATTACTTGTAAAGTTTATTAGAAGATAAGAGTTTTAACATGTTATGTTTAACATAATTTTGGGTAATATTGTTGTAGGATAAAGATGGTCTTAAACATGATAAGGTAGGTTGACGGGGATCTTGATCCCAGGCGTATGAGTAGAAGTGTTTATTTAGTAAATATACAGAAAATGAGGCCTATGTGGAATAAAGAATAAATAAAAAAAATGAGAACAGTTAAATGTGGATAATCACTATTAAATATTATTCTTAAAATAATTAAAAAATGTAATATTGAATATTATTTACAGGAATAATTCCGAAATTTTAGTGAAAATTCATCAGTGTTTAATAAAATATATTTATAACTTTTATATACCTAATTTATTTAATACTATTTTGAAATGTTTTATTCACAGTGATTACTGAGTTGTGTTTAATAAATAAATCTTAAGAAACCACAGGTGTCCTCCGATACACTGTCAAGGGTCATGAAGGTGATGATAGTGAGAGGAGGGTGGGCATGAGGAGAGTGGGCATCATGAAGGTGATGATACTGAGAGGTGGGTGGGCATGAGGAGGGTGGGCATCATGAAGGTGATGATACTGAGAGGTGGGTGGGCATGAGGAGGGTGGGCATCATGAAGGTGATGATAGTGAGAGGAGGGTGGGCATCATGAAGGTGATCATAGCGAGAGGTGGGAGGGCATCATGAAGGTGATGATAGTGAGAGGAGGGTGGGCATGAGGAGGGTGGGCATCATGAAGGTGATGATAGTGAGAGGAGGGTGGGCATGAGGAGGGTGGGCATCATGAAGGTGATCATAGTGAGAGGTGGGAGGGTATAATGAAGGTGATGATAGTGAGAGGTGGGAGGGTATGAGGAGGGTGGGCATCATGAAGGTGATGATAGTGAGAGGAGGGTGGGCATGAGGAGGGTGGGCATCATGAAGGTGATCATAGTGAGAGGTGGGAGGGTATAATGAAGGTGATGATAGTGAGAGGTGGGAGGGTATGAGGAGGGTGGGCATCATGAAGGTGATCATAGTGAGAGGTGGGAGGGTATAATGAAGGTGATGATAGTGAGAGGAGGGTGGGCATGAGGAGGGTGGGCATCATGAAGGTGATGATAGTGAGAGGAGGGTGGGCATGAGGAGGGTGGGCATCATGAAGGTGATCATAGTGAGAGGTGGGAGGGTATAATGAAGGTGATGATAGTGAGAGGTGGGAGGGTATGAGGAGGGTGGGCATCATGAAGGTGATCATAGTGAGAGGTGGGAGGGTATAATGAAGGTGATGATAGTGAGAGGAGGGTGGGCATGAGGAGGGTGGGCATCATGAAGGTGATGATAGTGAGAGGAGGGTGGGCATCATGAAGGTGATGATAGTGAAAGGAGGGTGGGCATCATGAAGGTGATGATAGTGAGAGGAGGGTGGGCATGAGGAGGGTGGGCATCATGAAGGTGATGATAGTGAGAGGAGGGTGGGCATGAGGAGGGTGGGCATCATGAAGGTGATGATAGTGAGAGGAGGGTGGGCATCATTAAGGTGATCATAGTGAGAGGTGGGTGGGCATGAGGAGGGGGGGCATCATGAAGGTGATGATAGTGAGAGGAGGGTGGGCATGAGAAGGGTGGGCATGAGGAGGGTGGGCATCATGAAGGTGATCCTAGTGAGAGGAGGGTGGGCATGAGGAGGGTGGGCGTCATGAAGGTGATCCTAGTGAGAGGAGGGTGGGCATGAGGAGGGTGGGCATCATGAAGGTGATGATAGTGAGAGGAGGGTGGGCATCATGAAGGTGATGATAGTGAAAGGAGGGTGGGCATCATGAAGGTGATGATAGTGAGAGGAGGGTGGGCATGAGGAGGGTGGGCATCATGAAGGTGATGATAGTGAGAGGAGGGTGGGCATGAGGAGGGTGGGCATCATGAAGGTGATCATAGTGAGAGGAGGGTGGGCATCATTAAGGTGATCATAGTGAGAGGTGGGTGGGCATGAGGAGGGGGGGCATCATGAAGGTGATGATAGTGAGAGGAGGGTGGGCATGAGAAGGGTGGGCATGAGGAGGGTGGGCATCATGAAGGTGATCCTAGTGAGAGGAGGGTGGGCATGAGGAGGGTGGGCGTCATGAAGGTGATCCTAGTGAGAGGAGGGTGGGCATGAGGAGGGTGGGCATCATGATGGTTATCATAGTGAGAGGTGGGAGGGCATCATGAAGGTGAACATAGCGAGAGGAGGGAGGGCATCATGAAGGTGATCATAGTGAGAGGTGGGAGGGGGTCATGAAGGTGATCATAGTGAGTGGTGGGAGGGCATCATGAAGGTGATCATAGTGAGAGGTGGGAGGGCATCATGAAGGTGAACATAGTGAGAGGAGGGAGGGCATCATGAAGGTGATCATAGTGAGAGGTGGGAGGGGGTCATGAAGGTGATCATAGTGAGAGGTGGGAGGGCATCATGAAGGTGATCATAGTGAGAGGTGGGAGGGGGTCATGAAGGTGATCATAGTGAGTGGTGGGAGGGCATCATGAAGGTGATCATAGTGAGAGGTGGGAGGGCATCATGAAGGTGAACATAGTGAGAGGAGGGAGGGCATCATGAAGGTGATCATAGTGAGAGGTGGGAGGGCATCATGAAGGTGATCATAGTGAGAGGTGGGAGGGGGTCATGAAGGTGATCATAGTGAGTGGTGGGAGGGCATCATGAAGGTGATCATAGTGAGAGGTGGGAGGGCATCATGAAGGTGAACATAGTGAGAGGAGGGAGGGCATCATGAAGGTGATCATAGTGAGAGGTGGGAGGGGGTCATGAAGGTGATCATAGTGAGTGGTGGGAGGGCATCATGAAGGTGATCATAGTGAGAGGTGGGAGGGCATCATGATGGAGATCATAGTGAAAGGTGGGAGGGCATTATGATGGTGATCATAGTGAAAGGTGGGAGGGCATCATGAAGGTGATCATAGTGAAAGGTGGGAGGGCATCATGATGGTGATCATAGTGAGAGGAGGAAGGGTATAATGAAGGTGATCATAGTGAGAGGTGGGAGGGCATCATGAAGGTGATCATAGTGAGAGAAGGGAGGGCATCATGAACGTGATGATAGTGAGAGGTGGGAGGGGGTCATGAAGGTGATCATAGTGAGAGGTGGGAGGGCATCATGAAGGTGATCATAGTGAGAGGTGGGAGGGCATCAAGAAGGTGAACATAGCGAGAGGAGGGAGGGCATCATGAAGGTGATCATA
Source organism: Cherax quadricarinatus (assembly GCF_038502225.1). Lineage (NCBI taxonomy): Eukaryota > Metazoa > Arthropoda > Malacostraca > Decapoda > Parastacidae > Cherax > Cherax quadricarinatus. Next base: position 51,575,356 of record NC_091301.1, read on the forward strand.
GTGAGAGGTGGGAAGGGGTCATGAAGGTGATCATAGTGAGTGGTGGGACGGGGTCATGAAGGTGATCATAGTGAGAGGTGGGAGGGCATCATGATGGAGATCATAGTGAGAGGTGGGAGGGGGTCATGAAGGTGATCATAGTGAGTGGTGGGAGGGCATCATGAAGGTGATCATAGTGAGAGGTGGGAGGGGGTCATGAAGGTGATCATAGTGAGAGGTGGGAGGGGGTCATGAAGGTGATCATAGTGAGAGGTGGGAGGGCATCATGAAGGTGATCATAGTGAGAGGTGGGAGGGGGTCATGAAGGTGATCATAGTGAGTGGTGGGAGGGCATCATGAAGGTGATCATAGTGAGTGGTGGGACGGGGTCATGAAGGTGATCATAGTGAGAGGAGGGAGGGCATCATGATGGAGATCATAGTGAGTGGTGGGACGGGGTCATGAAGGTGATCATAGTGAGAGGAGGGAGGGCATCATGAAGGTGATCATAGTGAGAGGTGGGAGGGGGTCATGAAGGTGATCATAGTGAGAGGTGGGAGGGCATCATGAAGGTGATCATAGTGAGAGGTGGGAGGGGGTCATGAAGGTGATCATAGTGAGTGGTGGGAGGGCATCATGAAGGTGATCATAGTGAGAGGTGGGAGGGCATCATGATGGAGATCATAGTGAAAGGTGGGAGGGCATTATGATGGTGATCATAGTGAAAGGTGGGAGGGCATCATGAAGGTGATCATAGTGAAAGGTGGGAGGGCATCATGATGGTGATCATAGTGAGAGAAGGGAGGGCATCACGAAGGTGATCATAGTGAGAGGAGGGAGGGAGTCATGAAGGTGATCATAGTGAGAGGAGGGAGGGCATCATGAAGGTAATCATAGTGAGAAGAGGGAGGGCATCATGAAGGTGATCATAGTGAGAGGAGGGAGGGCATCATGAAGGTGATCATAGTGAGAGGTGGGAGGGCATCATGAAGGTGATCATAGTGAAAGGTGGGAGGGCATCATGAAGGTGATCATAGTGAAAGGTGGGAGGGCATCATGATGGTGATCATAGTGAGAGAAGGGAGGGCATCACGAAGGTGATCATAGTGAGAGGAGGGAGGGCATCATGAAGGTGATCATAGTGAGAGGAGGAAGGGTATAATGAAGGTGATCATAGTGAGAGGTGGGAGGGCATCATGAAGGTGATCATAGTGAGAGTTGGGAGGGCATCATGAAGGTGATCATAGTGAGAGGTGGGAGGGGGTCATGAAGGTGATCATAGTGAGAGGTGGGAGGGGGTCATGAAGGTGATCATAGTGAGAGGTGGGAGGGGGTCATGAAGGTGATCATAGTGAGAGGTGAGAGGGCATCATGAAGGTGATCATAGTGAGAGGTGGGAGGGGGTCATGAAGGTGATCATAGTGAGAGGTGGGAGGGGGTCATGAAGGTGATCATAGTGAGAGGTGGGAGGGCATCATGAAGGTGATCATAGTGAGAGGAGGGAGGGCATCATGAAGGTGATCATAGTGAGAGTTGGGAGGGCATCATGAAGGTGATCATAGTGAGAGGTGGGAGGGGGGTCATGAAGGTGATCATAGTGAGAGGTGGGAGGGCATCATGAAGGTGATCATAGTGAGAGGTGGGAGAGCATCATGAAGGTGATCATAGTGAGAGGTGGGAGGGGGTCATGAAGGTGATCATAGTGAAAGGTGGGAGGGCATCATGAAGGTGATCATAGTTAGGGGTGGGAGCGCATCATGAAGGTGATCATAGTGAGGGGTCGGAGGGGGTCACGAAAGTGATCATAGTGAGAGGAGGGAGGGTATCATGAAAGTGATCATAGTGAGAGGAGGGAGGGTATCATGAAAGTGATCATAGTGAGAGGAGGGAGGGCATCATGAAGGTGATCATAGTGAGAGGTGGGAGGGGGTCATGAAGGTGATCATAGTGAGAGGTGTTAGCTCATCATGAAGGTGATCATGGTGAGAGGAGGAAGGGCATCATGAAGGTGATCATAGTGAGAGGTGGGAGGGCATCATGATGGTGATCATAGTGAGAGAGGAAGGGCATCATGAAGGTGATCATAGTGAGTGGTGGGAGGGGGTCATGAAGGTGATCATAGTGAGAGGAGGAAGGGCATCATGAAGATGATCATAGTGAGAGGTGGGAGGGGGTCATGAAGGTGATGATAGTGAGAGGTGTTAGGACATGAAGGTGATCATGGTGAGACGAGGGAGGGCATCATAAAGGTGAACATAGTGAGAGGAGGGAGGGCATCATGAATGTGATCATAGTGAGAGTTGAGAGGGCATCAAGAAGGTGATCATAGCGAAAGGAGGGAAGGGGTCATGAAGGTGATCATAGCGAGAGGAGGGAGTGGGTCATGAAGGTGATCATAGTGAGAGGAGGGAGGGCATCATGAAGGTGATCATAGTGAGAGGAGGGAGGGCATCATGAAGGTGAACATAGTGAGAGGAGGGAGGGCATCATGAAGGTGATGATAGTGAGAGGAGGGAGGGGGTCATGAAGGTGATAATAGTGAGAGGAGGGAGGGGGCCATGAAGGTGATCATAGTGAGAGGTGGGAGGGCATCATGATGGTGATCATAGTGAGAGGAGGGAGGGGGTCATGAAGGTGATCATAGTGAGAGGAGGGAGGGCATCATGAAGGTGATCATAGTGAGAGGAGGGAGGGGGTCATGAAGGTGAACATAGTGAGAGGAGGGAGGGCATCACGAAGGTGAACATAGTGAGAGGAGGGAGGGCATCATGAAGGTGAACATAGTGAGAGGAGGGAGGGCATCATGAAGGTGATGATAGTGAGAGGAGGGAGGGGGTCATGAAGGTGATAATAGTGAAAGGAGGGAGGGGGCCATGAAGGTGACCATAGTGATAGGTGGGAAGGCATCATGATGGTGATCATAGTGAGAGGAGGGAGGGCATCATGAAGGTGATCATAGTGATAGGTGGAAGGGCATCATGAAGGTGATCATAGTAAGAGGTGGGAGTGGGTCATGAAGGCTGATGTCAGATGATGATGTTCTTGATCTAGGAGCTGGATCAAGAACATGGTTCAAGTATTAAAGGATGAGGAGAGGTCTTGATTCGAGGAACTGTAGCATGGGTAATAGTGGGGTAAGGCTGTATGTGGCAGTAGGGGGAGTGAGTTGAAGTGGGATTTTGTTCCGATGTCTCAGAGTTAAGAGGAGGTTTGGGAATGAAGGATTGTGATTCTAGGTGGCGGAGTTAGGTTGGTCTTGCTTCAGGAGATAAAGGATGAGGAGATGCTATGGATGCTATGGTGGGATTAAGTGGTCTTGCTCAGAGGAATTGCCGTCATAATTTTATTTAGTGTGCTGTCTGTGTCATCTTTGTAGGATTGGGTGGTCCTGTAGGTTAAGGCGTCGTCTGGTTGTAGCTCACCATGAGGCCGGCCAGTACAACGTGTGTTCGAGTCCTTGGCCAGTGCAGTGTTGTTGTTGATCAATACCACTTCTTGATAAGAAAAGTGTTCTTATCTCCCTCTTTCTCCGTGCTCTCCGCATTTATGATCCTCTGTTCCTTGAATCAGAAATATCCACTCTTCATAATTCATTTTCCCGTCTTGGCTACCCTTCCCATTTCATAGACTCTGCCTTCTCACGTGCTAAACGAACTTTCTTCTCTTCAAGCTGTGAACTCTTCTGTCCTCTGCCTTCCCCATTTCCGATCTTTCTAATCTCAACAACTCTCTCCGTTTCTAGGACTTCAAACTTACTTTCCGCCAGACTAACACTCTTCGCACTAATCTCGTTCATACCTCTCCTCCCTCTATAGATGCTCCTGGTGTCTACTATATTTCTTGTTCCTCCTGTCCTCTTCAGAACTTTGGAGATACTGGTCGATCTCTTTCTGACAGACTGAGGGAGCACAAAAATAGTGTTAGGCTTGCCGACACTAGCAATGCTCTTTTCCGTCATGTCAGAGATCACAGTCATCCTGTTGACTGGTCTTCTGCTAAAACTGTCTTCCCTACTTCTAACTTTCACAGTCGCCGTCTGGTTGAATCCTCCCTAATACACAACTTTCCTTGTATGAATAATAGTCGTGGTTTCGTCTCTGTAGATGCCTTCTTCTCCCACTACATTGTAAAATGCTCCAAACTTCAGAACACCTGTGACTTAACCTGATTCTTCTTTCCCCTTCTCCCTATTCCTCTTTACTCTTTCTTCCTTTTCCTTTGGGTTTTCTTCAGCCTTGGGTACTTGTTTTCTTATTCATTATCCCCCCCCGTCTGTGTTCTTGCTTCTACTCTCTGTGGACCCCTAACTCCCTTGCAGTGCTCCTCTTTCTTAGTATATGACTGACTCTACTACTACTACTACTACTACCACCTCCACTAGTACCTCTCTTGCTCCCGCCATGTCTGCTGGCCTATATATACTCTCTCTTCTCCTTTCTGTTAGTGTGAATTTGTCAATGGTCCAAGTCGGACCGAAACGTCCTCGTAAGCTCCTCTCTTCTATATACGGGTTATTTGTGTATTGAAGGTATAAAGGTTAGGTGGTCGTACAACTATGAACTGGGAGAATAAACGAGTATTAATAATGTTTGACTTTTGTTTGGTGATTTTGTATATAGCATTGTATATGCGATAAACTATGGACATGTATACTCAGAGATGAAATTATTTCCTTTAATTCATATAACAGGACCATATTTATCAACTTGCCACGACCATAAACCACGACCATAATGTTTAACAAACATTAACCAACTTGTCACTCACATTTTTAGACATCAACTTGCCACTCACATTAACAGATTTATCAGTACATTTTAAGACGATCAAATTTTTCACACACACGTTTGTAAACAAATCGGTTTGTCACATAAATCTGAAAACTTTAACTTGTCACATGATCATAAATAAATCAACTTGTTATATACACATTTGCAGACGTAGGGTACCATTGAAAATGGTACCCAATAAAGCAAATAAGCTGTAATAAATCTCTTAAATTCTCTAAATTGAAGAACCCAGGTTTTCAGCTTCAGTGACCCACTCATCAACAACTCTATTTCCACACCAATACTCTCCTATATCTCCTATATTTGTGTGCTCTCCTATATCCTTTCTAAATCTAAACTTATCCTATTTGAATCCATTATTTCAAGTTTTTACTTTGAGGGTATCTTCAGAGCCTTATCATCCTTGTTTATGCCCATCTTCCACTTATACACTTCAGTCATGTCTCCTTTATTCTTCGTCTTACAAGAAAAAGTTGTTTAAGGGATTTCAATCTTTCTTCTTATGGAAGATTTCTTATGTAATGGATTAATTTTGTCGTTATTCTCTGAATGTAATGTAACCAGATTATATCCATTTCTGTAGTATGGAGAACAGAACCTGGCTACATGATCTAGGTGAGGCCTGGCTAACGATGTGTAGAACTGTAGAATGAACCCCCTTTCCTAGCATACTTGTCATTTCTGCAATAGAAGAGGTCCCAGTTGTCTACACATAGTACTGCAATGTCCTTACAGTGTTTGTCCAGCCAGCAATTAACACCAATTGCCCTGGACAATCATTCATTTCCAAATCCACTCCTCATCACGATGCTACATATTGCAGGGCGTCATCACTTCTTCCTAATTATCTTTATTCCTGACCTATCCCTGCTAAACAGGTTTTCACTCCTACGAACATCGAACAATGTTGTCTCCACCACCGAGACAGATAACAGGATTGCTCCCATTACCTCTCATTACCTCTCATTACCTCTCATTACCTCTCGTCTCTAGGATTACTCTTAACCATATTCACTTAAAGTCTTCCTGTTACTTTTGTTTCTATATATCATTTTATGATCCACTAATGTTTTGCGTTTTCATCATTCTTTAGAAGTAACTTTTTAATGTCGTAAAATCAATACATAATTTTAAGTTTTAAGTCCAGGAAGTAAATCGTTTAGCTACATTCCTGTTCATTCTAGAAACTTTTACGACTGCCATGAAAACTAAAACAAGGCTAAGCACGTTTCTTTACTCCAGTTACATAGTTAACGTCCCATTTCCTGTCACAGGAACAACAGGGTCAAAGATACAAGACCAAATATGGCGGCCGGACTTGACAGCGGCACACAACATCAACCCCAGAGGATCCATACCTCACTCTGACTTTCTCAGGATCACTCGTGATGGTCGAATGTCCTATAACCAGAGGTGAGGACCTTTGTCTGTATAATTATAAGTGAGCTGTGGGTAAGTTTTTCTTAATGCATTATGCATGAAAAAATCAGCTGAAGCAGATTCTTACTCACATTATAGATCTAGTACTGAAACTAAACGTATCTTATTAAAAACTGAAACTTTAATTCAAGATTTAGTGTCGTAAGTAAAGCTCCTAACAGTCTTTCCTGTTGGTCAGGTTGTTCTTCAACTCTATATATCCTTGGTTAGGCCTCATTTAGACTATGGTGCTCAGTTCTGGTCACCGTATTACAGAAGGGATATAAATGCTCTGGAAAACGTACAGAAGAGGATGACAAAGATGATTCCATGTATCAGAAATCTTCCCTATGAGGATAGACTGAGGGCCCTGAATCTGCACTCTCTCGAAAGGCGTAGAATTAGAGGGGATATGATCGAGGTGTATAAATGGAAAACAGGAATAAATAAAAGGGATGTAAATAGTTTGCTGAAAATTTCCAGCCAAGACAGGACTCGCAGCAATGGTTTCAAGTTGGAAAAATTCAGATTCAGGAAGGATATAGGAAAGCCCTGGTTTGGTAATAGAGTTGTGGCTGAGTGGAACAAACTCTCGAGTACAGTTATTGAGGCTAAAACGTTGTGTAGTTTTAAAAATAGGTTAGATAAATACATGAGTGGGCGTGGGTGGGTGTGAGTTGGACCTAACTAGCTTGTGCTGCTGGGTCTGGTGCAGTGCTAAATCCTTGAGTGGAGATGACCAGACTGGGTGGTTCATTGGGCTAATCGGGGGGGTCATTGGTCTAATCCGGGGGGACATGGACCTGCTCCGCATGGGTCAGTAGGCCTGTTGCAGTGTTCCTTCTTTCTTATGTTCAGATGTATGTATATATATATATATATATATATATATATATATATATATATATATATATATATATATATATATATATATATATATATATATATATATATATATATGCAAGGAATTCGAGAGAGCAGGCGAAATATACACAAACACTGATTTCTGGCTGAAGCAGACTCGAACCTACGAACTTTAGGACAAGGTACGCAGTACTTTACCAATCTACCCACACTGGACAATACCTTGGCGTGTAGCTTGCGCTACACGTTTGATCCAAGGCAGCCAGCTTTCAGGGAGAAGGCTTACAGCTTTTCATTTCATCCCCTGCATGCATCAGCCTTACTAGAGATTTGAACAATGCAAGGAATTCGCGAGAGCAGGCGAAATATACACACACACTGATCTCTGGCTGAAGGAGACTCGAACCTACGAACCTTAGGACAAGGTACGCAGTGCTTTACCAATCTACCCACACTGGACAATACCTTGGCGTGTAGCTTGCGCTACACGTTTGATCCAAGGCAGCCAGCTTTCAGGGAGAAGGCTTACAGCTTTTCAACTCATCCCCTACATGCATCAGAATTACTAGAGATTTGAACAATGCAAGGAATTCGCGAGAGCAGGCGAAATATACACAAACACTGATCTCTGGCTGAAGGAGACTCGTGTAGCTTGCGCTACACGCAAGCTACACGAGTCTCCTTCAGCCAGAGATCAGTGTTTGTGTATATTTCGCCTGCTCCCGCGAATTCCTTGCATTGTTCAAATCTCTAGTAATTCTGATGCATGTAGGGGATGAGTTGAAAAGCTGTAAGCCTTCTCCCTGAAAGCTGGCTGCCTTGGATCAAACGTGTAGCGCAAGCTACACGCCAAGGTATTGTCCAGTGTGGGTAGATTGGTAAAGCACTGCGTACTTTGTTCTAAAGTTCGTAGGTTCGAGTCTCCTTCAGCCAGAGATCAGTGTTTGTATGTATGTATGTATATATATATATATATATATATATATATATATATATATATATATATATATATATATATATATATATATATGTGTGTGTGTGTGTGTGTGTGTGTGTGTGTGTGTGTGTGTGTGTGTGTGTGTGTGTGTGTGTGTGTCGTGCCGAACAGACAGAACTTGCGATCTTGGCTTAAATAGCAACGCTTATCGTGCCATATATGACAAGTGAAAATTTGTGTATGCAATAATTTCGCGAAAATCATTCTGAACCTAACGAAAAAAAATATATTTCACTGTGTTTGCTTAGTATTAAATTATTGTAAACAAATCTAAAATATATTTAGTTGGGTTAGGCTAAAATAAATTGTTCTTGTTATAGCAAGGTTAGATAAGTTTTCTAAGTTCCTTTTGGTGCAAAATTATAAATTTTTACATCAAAAATTAATGAAAAAAATATATCTTTAAACATATACGAGAAAATTTTAGAAAAGACTTAATTTTAAATGAGTTCTTGCTAATTGACCAGTTTTACCTATTCGGCACGACATATATATATATACACAATAAGATCACAGAAAACAGATGATATCACAATATTCAGATGAAAAATTAGATAAAAATAATACAACCGCTGTTATGGGTCTCAAAAGTATGAAAATTTCCAAAAAAATTTTTAACTTTGAAAAAAACAATGATTGAGGAAATTAATATAAGTAATGAGATGGTTTATAGTTCTGTGATAAAACAAAATATTCAAAATTGTTCTCAAAGATTCTTATGAAAATCTTATTAATAATAAATATATATATATATATATATATATATATATATATATATATATATATATATATATATATATATATATATATATATTAAAACAGACAAAATGAATGTAGTAGCAATTAAATAAGGAACTTATTACGCAGGTAAAGTGAATAATGTCTTAGAGATACTTATTCCAAACTTAGAAAGAATCACTTAGAGTCAGTAACATTAACAAAACGACAACTCAAAGGCAAAAAAGAACTAATTAAGAAAGTCATTACCATCCAATTCATGAACATCAAAATGGTATACAATACCGACAGGTTGGTAGGTAAGACACATAGGCAACAGTTAGACAACTTTATTCCGAAACGTTTCGCCTACACAGTAGGCTTCTTAAGTCGAATACAGAAAGTAGGCAGGAGCAGTAGAGATGTCGGCATTGTATACCATTTTGATGTTCATCTTGTCAGACACTGTAACACATGGCCTCTTGGTACAGAAAACACCTTGGATAACCCTTTCAAGTGAGAACTGTTGGATCTGAGAGGGACCTGACCTATCAGTGGCTACACTCTCACTACTACTACTACTACTCTGCACCTCTCCTTCCGACAGTATTTAAGTCTCCGCACTGTCGCTTGATCTTCAGATAGTTCCTGACTATGGAACTGAACTTCTCCAGGCTGAGGGACTGACAACCTCAAATTCTACGACTTCAAGGGTGATGGACTGATTACATCGTCTTCACATCTCTACTGTTCCTGCCTACTTTCTGTATTCGACTGAAGAAGCCTACTGTGTAGGCGAAACGTTTCGGAATAAAGTTGCCTAACTGTTCCCTATGTGTCTTACCTACCAACCATCCAATTCATCTTTGTCATATATGTTTAAATTATTAAAAACACACAAACCAGGTATTCCCACCAGACCAATAACCAGACCAATAACCAGACCAATAACCAGACCAATAACCAGACCAATAACCAGACCAATAACCAGACCAATAACCAGACCAATAACCAGACCAATAACCAGACCAATAACCAGACCAATAACCAGACCAATAACCAGACCAATAACCAGACCAATAACCAGACCAATAACCAGCTATATAGGTCAACTTTCCTCTAAATTATCTAGATGCCGGATAATTTCTAACTTTATTGTTAAAAATAATATTGATTTAGTTAATAAATTAAGCACTATGATTTAAATAATTACTATATGGTTAGTTTCGATAGTTACTTTTTAACAAAAGATCCAGTTCATAATTAGTTAGGCTTTTTATTATTATTATTATTATTATTATTATTATTATTATTATTATAATCGAGGGGGAAGCGCTAAACCTGTAGGATTATACAGCGCCTGGGGGGGGGGGATGCGGAAGGCATTCAGGCTTAATTCGGGGAACTGGAGCACAGATCCAATTCCCTAAATCAAGAGCCCCTCACCAACATCAAGGAACCTTCCCTGAGGGGACATTATACGTTAAGCCATGTCCTGTTGGAACTGTTGTGACACGTAGGTGGATATTGAAAAGTAGAGATAACAAGCAATTTTAACCACGATATTCATTATCAGTGACCTAAAATTAGTAGAATATAATTTTAAATTATATTTTATGCAAATCAACATTATTCTGTAAGACACTGGGAAAACCAAGTCTCACACTTCACCCAGTTCGTACATCATAATTATGTTTCACCTGAGTACACGTGACTGATGTATAATGATTACACACCTGCCATTATAACACTTCTCTTTTATAATGATGGCACACCTGCCATCATAACACTCCTCTTTTATAATGATGACACACCTGCCATCATAACACTTCTCGTTTATAATGATTACACACCTGCCATTATAACACTTCTCTTGAATAATGATTACACACCTGCCATTATAACACTTCTCTTTTATAATGATTACACACCTGCCATTATAACACTTCTCGTTTATAATGATTACACACCTGCCATTATAACACTTCTCGTTTATAATGATTACACACCTGCCATTATAACACTTCTCGTTTATAATGATTACACACCTGCCATTATAACACTTCTCGTTTATAATGATTACACACCTGCCATTATAACACTTCTCTTGAATAATGATTACACACCTGCCATTATAACACTTCTCTTGAATAATGATTACACACCTGCCATTATAACACTTCTCTTTTATAATGATTACACACCTGCCATTATAACACTTCTCTTTTATAATGATTACACACCTGCCATTATAACACTTCTCTTTTATAATGATGACACACCTGCAATCATAACACTTTTTTTATTATAAATATGACACACCTGTCATCATAACACTTCTCGTTTATAATGATGACACACCTGCCATCATAACACTTCTCGTTTATAATGATGACACACCTGCCATCATAACACTCCTCGTTTATAATGATGACACACCTGCCATCATAACACTTCTCTGTTATAATGATGACACACCTGCCATCATAACACTTCTCTTTCAGTATATTCAGTCACCTTTTAAAATATTTTTTATGGTTTTTGTAATACTATATATATCTGAAAGCTAATTAATTCATTTCCGTGTTTACAAATCTTTTATGTAGACAAACTGAAAGTACTGGCAAATAATTTTGTCAACCAATCACCATCGTCGTTACAAACTGCGCTAATTCATTAATAAAAATTGTCTTTATTCCTCTGTTTACTGCGTCTGAGTTGCCTGACAGTATTTCAGTCCTGGTGAGAACGTACAGGCACTTATTTCTGCGACTGTACCTAGTGATTGGTATGGAGCATGCATAGTTCCTCTGTGTAAGGGCAAAGGGGACAAAAAAAGGTGTAAAAATTAGTGGGCAGTAAGCCTGTTGACTATACCTGGTGTCCATACACCAGGTATAGACATACTATTGAATAAAAAATTAAGAGTAAGACAAAGAGCAGGATCGTAGAAGGAAACTTTAGGAAGGGCAAGGATGTGAGGACCATGTGTTTACAGAACAAATATGGATTTGGTAAAGATATATAATAGCGGGAGTAGGGGAGCAGATGTTGCAGGTGTATGGAACAGGTGGTAGGTTACTGAAGGCAGTTAAGAGTTTTTACGAGGTTAGGCCTAGGATTGAGTATGTAAGAGAGAAGGAAATTACATACAGGTAAAAGTAGGCCTTAGACAGGGATGTGTGATGTCACCATGGTTGTTCAATATATTTATAGATAGGGTTGTAAGATAAGTGAATGCTCGGTGTTGGCTAAAGGTGTGGGATTAAGACAAAGAATCTAACACAAAGTGGGAGTTGTCACAGTTGCTCTTTGCTGATGACACTCTGCTTTTGAGAAATTCTGAAGAGAAGTTGCAGAAGTTGGTGGATGAGTTTGGTAGAGTATGTAAAAGAAGGAAATTAAAAGTGAACATAGGAAGAGCAAGGTGAAGAGGATAACAAAAAAATTAGGTAACGAAAGATTGGATATCAGACTGGAGGGAGAGAATATGGAGGAAGTGAATATATTGAATGTATTCAGATATTTGTGAGTGGACTTGTCAGGACTAATTTAATTATCCTGTCATGCTCGTAAAGACTGGTATTCCACACGGGAGAATGAAATT